>NC_060142.1:565333214-565589501 GCF_021461385.2 Schistocerca piceifrons
CCAGTGGTCGGCGGAAGGTGCACGTGCCCGTCGACCTGGGACCGGACCGCAGCGACGCACGGATGCACGCCAAGACCGTAGGATCCTACGCAGTGCCGTAGGGGACCGCACCGCCACTTCCCAGCAAATTAGGGACACTGTTGCTCCTGGGGTATCGGCGAGGACCATTCGCAACCGTCTCCATGAAGCTGGGCTACGGTCCCGCACACCGTTAGGCCGTCTTCCGCTCACGCCCCAACATCGTGCAGCCCGCCTCCAGTGGTGTCGCGACAGGCGTGAATGGAGGGACGAATGGAGACGTGTCGTCTTCAGCGATGAGAGTCGCTTCTGCCTTGGTGCCAATGATGGTCGTATGCGTGTTTGGCGCCGTGCAGGTGAGCGCCACAATCAGGACTGCATACAACCGAGGCACACAGGGCCAACACCCGGCATCATGGTGTGCGGAGCGATCTCCTACACTGGCCGTACACCACTGGTGATCGTCGAGGGGACACTGAATAGTGCACGGTACATCCAAACCGTCATCGAACCCATCGTTCTACCATTCCTAGACCGGCAAGGGAACTTGCTGTTCCAACAGGACAATGCACGTCCGCATGTATCCCGTGCCACCCAACGTGCTCTAGAAGGTGTAAGTCAACTACCCTGGCCAGCAAGATCTCCGGATCTGTCCCCCATTGAGCATGTTTGGGACTGGATGAAGCGTCGTCTCACGCGGTCTGCACGTCCAGCACGAACGCTGGTCCAACTGAGGCGCCAGGTGGAAATGGCATGGCAAGCCGTTCCACAGGACTACATCCAGCATCTCTACGATCGTCTCCATGGGAGAATAGCAGCCTGCATTGCTGCGAAAGGTGGATATACACTGTACTAGTGCCGACATTGTGCATGCTCTGTTGCCTGTGTCTATGTGCCTGTGGTTCTGTCAGTGTGATCATGTGATGTATCTGACCCCAGGAATGTGTCAATAAAGTTTCCCCTTCCTGGGACAATGAATTCACGGTGTTCTTATTTCAATTTCCAGGAGTGTAGTAACATAGGTTTTTTTATTTTTTTTTTACATCGTATCGACAGGATCCACAAATCCGAGGACCGTCCTCCAAGCAGGAATCGTCTCAATGACATAGACGGACCCAGGGCTTGTTCCCTTCTCCAGATAAACCTCCTCTCCCTCATGGAGAACGCGATCGCTCAAGGGCTCTTCAAGTCAGAAAGGGAACCCGCAGGGGTTGGCAGCCACTCAAAGGCGATCGTCGGAAGCGAATCTGCAATGCATCCTTATGTGCCTCAGTACTGTTACGTGTAGAGTACGCAGACGTTAAACAGGAGGTGGTTCGATTTCTTGTACAACCAACGTAATTGCGTATAGTGTTAATATTTCCAACCACTGTTCCTCACCTGCTACTAGTGGGTTTTTAACGTAGATGAGAATAAACATTGTCCATCTTCCGCATATGAATTTTTATCATTCTTTTTACCAAAAATGCTTCGCTATACGTGTCAGGCATCCTCAGTGGTCATAAAAAAAGTAAAAGAGATAACTATTAGACTATAAATCTTTTGTTGCGAGGTATATAGTGTTTCCTGACGGCACATTAAGGTTACGTTATAATTTACAATTACAGGATTGCGACTTAGCACTTACTTTAGGGTGCCTCCCGGTCTTTCTGTGCGACCATTGTCTCTTGTGTAAGGACTAGATAAAAAAAAATACATCATTGCTGTTGCAGTTGTTACAAATGCTTGTGCAATCTTCAAACTTCACAGACTGTTATAATATTCTAGAGGATGCCCATTAAAAGTAGCTGTAACAGCAACTATTTACCAACTTTCCCGACCAGAGTTTAACTGAAAGAAAACGCCAACAAATTTAGTAATCAGGTTGTAGCTGCCACAACAGTAAAGTTTAAACAGTACTGCTGGAGCTTAACTAGAACCTTTGCCTTTGGAGGAGTATGTTCTATCAACGTATGTAACTGAACCCGCCTTATAGTTTGTATGAGATAAGTACAACTGTAAGTGCAGTTTAATAAATCTTCTCCGATGCACCTGTTGCAAGAGCTCCTACTAGAGCTCTTAGCAAGCTAATACTGAAAATTTCAATCAGTAGGGGACAATCCCCTGTTAACGACCTAGCCGACGGATTGAAAGTGACTGCTGGTTAGTAACTGGAACACAAATCTTTGTCTAGCTTCACTGCTCCAGCATTTGAGTGTCAAGCTTTTGCAAGACGAGTCCTGTTCCGGAACACAGTTTGATCTGCAAGGTGTATCAGTAGCGACACTTTTCCCACGAGTTTATATATCACAACATAGTCAATAATGGATGAAGCCCCACGAAGTTCGACGTAAAGCTACCTGCCTTTGTGCCGTGGAACATGTGATTGGTCTAAATTAAATCTTAACTGACAGCATCGTTAAAGAACCGTCACCGAGATGTTAGATGGTCGATTTATAACACTAGGGAACAAGCTGTACTATGATTTCAGTTGAGTTCGAAATTTGAGCTGTTTCAGAGTTAAACAGGCATGTAGTTAGTTTTCTTCTACTACGTGAAGTTTTTTCTCTACGACTTACGCGACTGTGGCTACTCACTAAGTGACTGAGCATGGACCATAGAAATCACTATTGCTCTATTACTGACATAAGCGTTCTCCAACCAGCGAGGGAAGGGGTGAATGACGCCGTAGCAGACCAGCAACGGGTTCATATTGTCTAGACAAGTTCATTTACGCTTGAGATACTGTAGTGAGACATTGTGTGTCGCTCTGATATTGTGAAGCGCGTTTCGACGTGAAGACCGAGTTCTTGTCTGTATACAGGACTTGCAGCTTTTAGTTTTTATTTTTGTAAGGACTGAAACGTTTCCTTGTGTCTGCCTCTGATAGTTACCATCGTAAGCGCTTAAACAGACCCGATTAATTTTTTTATACGAGTACATGTGGCTGTTTTACCATTTCCATTCACAGGACAAAGACAACTGCATATGTCATGAAAGCCTAACTTGCCTATTTCACAGTGAAAATTGGTGATCAAAATAAATAATACAAAGTACGCAAGCAGTGTGTTGAGAGATGGCCGATGTGGACCAAAGGAACATGTGATAAACTTCCATTTGATGTAGCTATGATTTGGCGAGAACGCAGAAATCACTCAACTTATAGTCACTTTTATATAGTGAAAACGTAAAGGATAAAACAAGAAAAACAAATGTAAAATAGAACATACTAGTTTACCGTCAAGCTATACGCCCAGTACCTCATTCAGCTGAGATCCGAGCGCTAATTTTCAAAGAATTACCCTCTTTGTATACAAATTACAGCAAAACGTGTCTGATGGAAGATCTAAGTGACCCCAACGACGAAAATTTTGGTGCTGAAGATGATTCCGTTCGTAAGGGAAGTGAGCAGCATGAGTTGAATGATTTGGCTTGAGATTTAGGACTATCCATCAAGCTTTAGAACAACATCACGACTGCATGAGAAAATCTCGCCTGCAAAAGAAGCTAAGGTACCCGACTTTAGATCAAGAGAAAGTGCGTTTCTGCAATACATTCGAAGTGATACTGACTGAGCTTCTAGCGTGTCCCACTCCACAATGGATATTAATTTGGTCCAGTCACATAGGCCACTCAGCTTGTGAAGAATATGAAGAAATAGAGACACTGATTCGCTGCAATATCACATGCACCAGTGGATTATCTGTGTTGACCTTAAAATGGTTTGATTTCTCTTTGGCCAGAAACACGGATATACCAAGTATCCCTGCTGTTAGTGTATGTGGGACAGCAGAGTCCGTGAGAAGCAACAGGTCTGTCGAATTGCCCGAGAATATCTGATCGGAAACCTGGTGATAAAAACACTCCACATCAGCCACTTGTCGACATAAAGACGCTATATTCCCACCTCTGCATATAAAACTAGGTCTCATAAAGCAATCTGTTAGAACTTTGTCAGCTGAAGGAGACTGTTTCAAGCATTTCATTTCAACATGTTCTAGCCAGTCATACGAACAGATAAAGGCCGGAACAATGACAGAACTTGAAATCAGCGCTTGGCTGACATTCAAATATATCGTCTAAGACTTTCCTGGAAATACACGAGCACAGAGTTACACCGAAATTGTCCAGCAACTCATTTTTTTACGCAGCCATTTTGCTGACTTCCCGGAAAATCTTGATGCAGGGAGTGATAAGCAAGGTGGGCGATTCCACCAAGATCTGAACGTCGTGGATATACGTCATCGACGCAGATGGCATGTACATATGACTGCTGACTGCTGTCGAAGCATCAAGCGAAAATGTCCACAGATTACACAAACCGGAAGAAGCTATAAGCGAAGGATTCTACCTCAGCATGTGTGTTTACCGTTTGATTAAGAGACTTTACCACTTCTATGAACACAATTGAACTTGCAGAAACTATATAGAGGGAGACTCATCTATAACTTGTACAGAAAATATTGCGGAAATGGAAAGTGCTATTGATGTGCGCTTTTCACAGAATAGATTGGTAGTCAGAGGCTCGTATTGTCAGCCGATGAACAGACTGTAATAATAATTAGAAAGCGTATATTTTGTGGAAACATACACTTTTTTACATGGAACAGTGCATATTGACATTAACAGTGTAAAAGTAGGGTACATTAGAATGTCAGGGATGTTTGTTGTAGGATTAAGTGCGTGTCGTTTACGAGATGTTGTATTATTTGAAAGTTCCCACACCGACACGACATTGCGCCATTCATCCTGCGTGGCCGCTAGATACGACGTCGTTATGTTTGCTTGCAATGTGCTAACCTGTTCCTTCAGTGTATTGCGACTTGCTACACAGTTAGTGTATGACAGTCCAAGCAGCAGATCGAGAGTAAACGATGGTATTTACCAATGCAGAAAAAGTAGACATGCTCATGGGTTATGGAGCGAGGAAGAAGAAAGCAGTTCGTTATTTTGCGGTGTATGCGGCAAGATATCCCAACAGACGTTAACCATATGGGCAACTATTCCTCACCCTCTTCAATTAATTGCGTGAAAGTAGTAGTGTAGCACTAGACAATGTAATAGAACGAAACAAATGCCAACAGAAGAGGGGGAAAATAGTGTTCGTGCTGCTGCTGCAGTTGAGCCACTCATTCGCCCCCGCGCAACCGCACAAGGAAGTGGCGTGTGTCAGGCTCGTGTCCTACACACCCTCCATCGACATAAGTTCTGAGATCCAAGTTAACTTCTGTACATGGGTATAAGACAGAATACTTCAGATGTATCGTTTATCTTGTTTGGTCATGAAATCACACTTACCGACCATAGCCAGATAACCCGCCGAAGCTTGCACTATAGGTCTGTCGACGATCCCCGTTGGCTCGACAGCTGGAACTCGAGCGTCCGTGGAGTGTACACGTGTGGTGTGGAATAGTCATAGGACACTTTTTCATAGACGGAACGCTAAAAGCGCATAAGTATCGTAGTCTTCTAACAGACCACGTACCATGGATGGTAAAGACGTTCCTCTGCAGACTACGACAGACCTGCGGCACCAACATGATGGCCGTCCAGCGCACAGTGCACGAAGTACTATAGATGACTTCACGAACTGTTTCCAGATCTTTGGACTGGACGCAGAGGATCTTTACTTCGGCCAGCTCGACCCCCGATTTGACGGCTGTAGACATTTTCTGTCGCTGCATACCAGACTGGAAACGTGTATGGCTGCTGCCGTTGGTCAGTTTGAACCTGTGACGGTCAGTTGTCTCGTTACTGGTCAGAATTCATGTAACAAGTGTATGCGCTTTTGTTGTTCTTTAGTGTGTGCTGCCACAGGTATTGTACAAGTGTCGGTGTGGGAACTTTTAAAAAATACGATGTCTCGTAAACGACTCGAACTAGAGTCCTGCAACAAACACCACTGACATTTTAATTTACTCTACTTTTTGTTCGTTAATGTCATAGGAAATTTAAAAAGTGTATGTCTGCACAAAAAGTACACTTTACAAGTGTTATTACAATCTATTGATTCGCTAACAATACGGACCTCTGACTGCTAATCCATTCTGTGAAAACCGCACATCAATAGCACTTTCCATTTCCGAAATATCTGCGGGGCATATTTTAGGTGATTCACATCGTATAGTTTGGTATGAATAAAACTATGCTTTGTGAACTGTGTATTCGGTAACGTTTACCTATTCCTTCTTTTATATGGATATTTTGTATGACTTTTGAGACAAACACAAAGAGACGCTTTCCTGGAACTTAAAATGTTGACGTGACAGACAACAACAGTGGTAATTTTTGGATTCAGGGGGCGACATTTAGTCAAAAACGTCACAGATCTAGGACAGCCAAAGTGTTGTTCTCCAGTATAATCGAGAGAAGTGTTTCTCGCTTCCTTTTCGGCCACCTCGCCGTTGGTGTTAACGTTTCGTCAGCACTTCAGTTCTGTGACGATTTCTTAATCAAACAATTTGCCATCATCTTCCGCCATTCTTATTTCATCTCAAAAATATATGCCTCAGACAGTCACCAGTCACAGAAAGAAAAATAATAAACAGACGCAAATACACTTTTCGGGTTTGTCGACGGATCATATTGCGCAAATTCCAGAATATGTCGTCGATGCATCTTCAGGTGCTGGTAGATATCGCAGTCATTGCTCCAAGACGCGACTGATGATAATCGCGCGGCTTTACCTGAAGATAACGAACAGTTGTACCGACGAGATACACTGAGGTGACAAAAGAAATCGATAGCGATGTGCAAATGTACAAATGGCGGTAGTACCGCGTGCACAAGGTGTAAAAGGCCGTTGCATTGGCGGAGCAGTCATTTGTATTCGGGTGATTTTCGACGTGATTAGCGCATCACAACGGGACTTATCAGACTTTAAACGCGGAATGCTAGTTGGGGCTAGACGCGTGGGGCAGTCCATTTCGGAAATCGTTAGGAATTCAAGTTTCCCAGACTCACAGTGTCAATAGTGTGCCCAGAATACCAAATTTCAGGCATTATTTCTCACCAAGGACAAGATGGGTAGATCACATAACTAATGAAGAGGTATTGAATAGGATTGGGGAGGAGAGAAGTTTGTGGCACAACTTGACCAGAAGAAGGGATCGGTTGGTAGGACATGTTCTGAGGCATCAAGGGATCACCAATTTAGTATTGGAGGGCAGCGTGGAGGGTAAAAATCGTAGAGGGAGACCAAGAGATGAATACACTAAGCAGATTCAGAAGGATGTAGGTTGCAGTAGGTACTGGGAGATGAAAAAGCTTGCACAGGATAGAGTAGCATGGAGAGCTGCATCAAACCAGTCTCAGGACTGAAGACCACAACAACAACAACAACAAAGGACAACGCAGACGCCGACGGCCTTTACTTAACAACGGAGAGCAGTGGCGTTTGCGTAGAGTTGTCAGTGTTAGCAGACAAGCAACACTGTTTGAAATAACCGCAGGAATCAATGTGGGACCTACGACGAACGTATCTGTTAGGACGGTGCGGCGAAATTTCGCGTTAACGGGCTATAACAGCAGACGATCGACGAGGGTGCCTTTGCTGACAGCATTACATCGCCTGCAGCGTCTCTCCTGGGCTCGTGACTATACAGGTTGGACCTCAGACTACTGGGAAACCGTGGCCTAGTCAGGCGAGTCCCGATTTCAGTTGGTAAGAGCTGATGGTACGGTTCGGGTGTGGCGCAGACCCAACGAAGCCATGGACCAAAGTTGACAACAAGGCACTGTACGAACTAGTGATGGATCCATAATGGTGTGAACTGTGTTTACATGGAATGGAGTCGATCGTCTGGTCCAACTGAACCGATCATTGGAAATGGTTATGTCTTGCTCCCAAGCAACGATGGAATTTTGATTGATGACGCGCGCCATTTAATCGGGTCACGATTGATCATGATTGGTTTAAAGAACATTCTGGACAATTCCAACGGCTGATCTGGTCACGCAGATTGCTCGACACGAATGCCATCGAACATTTATGGGACATAATGGAGAGATCAGTTCGTGCACGAAATTCTGCAACTATGGACGGCCATAGAGGCAGCATGGCTCAGTATTTTTGCAGGGGACCTGACAACGACTTTTTGAGTCCATGCCACGTCGAGTTGCTGCACTACGCCGGGCAAAAGGAGTCCGACACAATATTAGGAGGTACCCCACGACTTCTGTCGCGTCAGTGTAAAGGTGGAGTTGAAACGAGGCATATGCTCGTGGAGCGCGTAACGGGCTGAGCTGCGAGTGTGTGTGGCTGGGGGGCTGCGGTCTCCCAGAGAGCGAGGGCGGCTACGCGCGTTTTTACTGCAGGCGCTCCGCGGTGGCGCCAAGCCGCGCGCCAGTCGGCGGCTGCCAGGTGGCGTCGTAAACACGGGCGCGCAACACGCGCGCCGTCGGCCACAGGCCTATAGCTCCGTAGCCGCGCGCTGCACCGCCCGGTTAACCCGCTCCCTCCAGCCGCTGAGCCGCACCTGCAGGTCAATCAGTCGCTTCTCACATACTCTCCTCTCTCCTGCTCCTCTTACCACTCTCTCTATTGTTCGTCCTCTTCACTTGATCCTGAACATTTAACATTCTTTTCACTACATGTCAGTTGGAAGAAAAGCCGTCAGTTTTATTAGCGTTCCGTACCTCCATCGGTGAAAACGGAACCGTAAAGCCCGTTCTACACGGGGCGTGCGAGATTGCAAGATTACGCACGATGCACCATTTCCGCCGGCGCCTACGCGTAGATGGGGCTCACATGCACGAGATGCACGCGTACGGTCGCTAGAAGGCGGAATAAGATGGATGCTATTCTCACGTGTATGCATGGTGGAAATGAATGTAAAAGAGTGATCCGGATCTATCTGGAACTGCTCTTAAGAAATATGTTCTTATCCCTCGCATATGCACTCGCACACGAGCTATAACGTATCTTCTCACGAAAGGAAAAACGTGAGTTAATATAGTAAAGTAATATTGGCAACAGAAAAGCAACATTTCTATTAAAAAGATGGTAGACCACTTGCCCGCGAAAGGCAAAGGTCCCGAGTTCGAGTCACGGTCCAGCACACAGTTTTAATCTGCCAGGAACTTTCATATCAGAGCATACACCGCTGCAGAGTGAAAAATCTCATTCTGGAAACATTTCTATTGGTTTGTCCATGTTTTCCAGCTTTTATAATGAGGTCATTTACACATGTAACTGACTTTTAGTTTCACATAAACTGCACGAAAACAACTAAATACAGCGTCAGTGTCCGTCTAAAACACTGTTAAATATAGAATCATTACACAAGAACATAAAATACTTGATGGTTACGAAAAGTAAATTCGAGCCGTCGATTCAGTTGCTGGAAGCTGACAAGAAAAACAGCAGATTTGTAGAGCAGACGACTAGAAAGGCACGTACCTTGTAAACGCTATTCTGTAGTTGAACCGTCTGTCGCGTGGAGCGCTGCAGTATATGGCGACTTTCTTGTTCGTGTCGTACGTCCCGTGTAAAATGAGCTTTACAGGATCACTTAGTACCGTCTGTTTGTCTCTCCGACTGTTAAAACTTGTTTTCGTCACGAACGGGGAGGAGTTCAAATGGTTCAAAATGGCTCCGAGTATTATGGGACTTAACATCTGAGGTCATTAGGCCCCTAGACTTAGAACTACTTAAACCTAACTATCCTAAGGACATCCCACACATCCATGCCCGAGGCAGGATTCGAACCTGCGACCGTAGCAGCAGCGCGGTTCCGTACTGAAGCGCCTAGAACCGCTCGCTCACAGTGGCCGGCCGGGGAGGCAAAGTTGAAATTTATGTCACATACTAAAGCCCACGGTCACTTGGCGGTGTAAAAAATTGAAGCTTCTAAGTCAATGTAGTTTTGATCTCGCAAACTCACTCGTAAAAACCCATAGGGTACTTACCGTTGAATACGGTCATGAAACTTAGCAAGAAGCGAGCTTTCACACGAAAAAATGTATCTTTTGCCATTGTTTTATACGACGTCAAACTTGAAATTAAAACGATCAGAATTCAGGCTCACTGGATCGTAATGGCAAAACTCACACATCAGGCAAGGAATGACTTTACTGCTCGTATGATGCGTTTCAGAATTTATCCATCAGATATCCAGGAGCGATTGCTCGTAGATGAGGTCAAACGTGCAGCAATGGTATCCGATGACGGAGAATTCCGAAACGCGTCATACGAGCAGTAAAGTCATTCCTTGCCTGGTGTTCGACTTTTGCCATTGCGATGCAGTCAGCCTGAACGCAAAACTGTTATTTTTTACAATAATGGTCGCCTGCCTCCTGCATTACTTTGTCACATTCATATTACTGAAATCAAAACATTCTCGAAAATCTTGGAACCCCGGCGACCGAGATCTTGCCAGTACTAACGTCGATAACGGTCAAAAACGGTCGAGATCCTCGATTACCGGAGTGGAAGAACTGTCTGTACACGCAATCAGGTTCGTGTGGGGCCCTCAGTGCACGCGTCCCACTCGCACCTGGCATTTTTCTTTTTTAACTTGGCATCTGAGCACGAGTCAAAGAGCCACCATCGTACATGCGTATATAAGGCTACATATTCTCAAGTCTTTGAAGCGTAGCAGTACTGTTACACATGTCGGCAGACAGCAAACAAAAGACGTAATATGTGACTTATAACGTGTCTGGAGGCGACCAAAAATACCTGTCATTGACTTCGTATTCTTTACGGCAGTCGCACTATGTGGATGTGACCAGGCCAATACGATGTTGTTCGTTGCTGTGAAAGCGACGGTTGAAGGCGTAGTGTTCTTATACCTTTTGAAGCATTGACATTTCTCGTGCCAGAAGGTAATAATCAGCACTCGGCTCACTTTGGCACAATCTTTGCCTTTGTATTTGAAGTTCTCTTGCAACATTGTATAACATTATATTAATCTGATAACGTTTAAAAGGTCTAAAGCTGGTAATTCCATGTGTCCGCTTTGCCCGTCATTGATGGCTGCTTGGGCTGGCTTGTCTGCTGTTTCATGACTAGGAATGTCACAGCGAACTTTTATCCGGATTCCCAGTCATGATCGTAATACCAGATTCACGACGACACACGCTACTGGAAGACTGGATCATTCAGTGTGTAGATGTCGTAGGCCTAGTTGTTCTATAGCTGATCTCTCAGCCTTCAGTTCATTTGTCCGACTGTGTAATAATACACTGTAATTTTCTGTTTACCATTAGCTAAAGCTGTAAAAATGACTTCATTCTGAACATATTCGGTATAGTCGAGCCAGAAATTTGCTTACGTTGCTATGTATCGTCCGCCGGCTCATCCTGTTTGCTACTGTGGGCACCGGAGTTGGTTTCCGGAACCCGGGGAAAGCTGCTTCACTCAGTCACAGATGATAGATACGTATTTCCGTACTCTTTGTTAACGGGTTGTGGTTGGAGCCTATTAGGCTGGTTTAGGGACTTGTTACTTTCCACGAGGGCTGGTGTTTCCACTTGAGTTTGGAAAGGAACTTCTGAAAAGTGCTGTTAAGGGCCTCGGTGTAAAACAGTTTCGTGGAGCGCTCTCGGACCTCTTGAAATCGGTGTCGGCCGGCAGTCCTCTAGAGGGTAAAGGGAAACATGTGGGGCGGAGGTGTGCTTTAAAGGAAGATCGCGACTACGTGATCCTCCAGGATCAACCAAGTTGTTTTTCAAATACAGAAATACCACCAGAGTCCAAAGTCCCTTGCCCGGACGTGGACTTAACGTTCGTCATTCTTCGGTTTTCTCGGCCTGTTGCGGTTTAATGAGCGTGGAGCCATTAGCTACCTGCAGTGGTGCTCGATAAAAGTACGGACTTGAGAGGTTTAATTGTGGCCAATAATTTCTATTTGTTTCTTGGGAAATTTGAGGCCGGCCGGTGTGGCCGAGCGGTGCTAGGCGCTTCAGTGTGGAACCGCGCGACCGCTACGGTCGCAGGTTCGACCCTGCCTCGGGCATGGATGTGTGTGATGTCCTTAGGTTAGTTAGGTTTAAGTAGTTCTAAGTTCTAGGGGACTGATGACCTCAGATGTTAAGTCCCATAGTGCTCAGAGCCATTTGAAATTTGAAGTGTAGCGAATTTGTAACTTGTGGACTGCTGTACTCGTTATCACTGCATCGGAAAAGGCTTTCAAATGCAATAAATGGCTTGTGCTAAAACATTTGCTAATTCTGTTCACACGTACCTGTACTCATTCGGAAGTCTTCTACTCATCTGAGTCTTCAAACTATCGGAGTACAACAACATTCCACCGGTGATCACATCGCACTTTTTTTTCCACAACGCGCATGATCTACGTGGGTATAATAAAACAGTTTCGTACTATTTTACTGTCGTGGATACGAATTTTGAACATCTCTTCTAGAACATCTCCTGTTCCTGCTCCTCCTACGAGTTAACTGGCACCCAGTAAGAAATCGCATTCTCTGTTCCAGTAAAAAATGGCATGAACGAAAATCCGCCTTCGGAATTCGGCAACTTTAGTGTGTGAAGACGCACTGATTAAACACCGCAACCTTTAACGTAGGGAGTTTTCACGAATACACCGCATCACTGCGTTACTGACACTGCTTGAAATGTCGGCTTACCCGTCGTAGGCTTGCAAATAGCTACAGTCAATGTATTACTTATTTGCACTCGCTATGGCTGAACAGTGCACAAGGTATTACCTCGTAAAGTAAATAGCTGAGCTACTCTTGTATTAAACTGTATGGTCCGGCCTGACGAGCCCGCTAGCGCTCTCGCTCCGGGCACGTGGCTCCCGCTGCCAGCTGCTAGCGCTAAATATAACAGCCACACATTAACCCACATCACCTCCTCTGCGCTCGACGGCCTGGCGCGCGCACAGTGTGAATAATTTCACGGGAATAGCGAAACATACGAACTTTATAAAGGTACTGTAACTATTTACAGCCATAAGATATTCGACGTAAAGCATGTTCAGCCTTCAACTGTACATGTGCAACTTGATTTCTCAATCAGTTTCACTTATGACAAGCATAATCACTGGAGGGAAGGCTGTACGGTGAACAACCATACAGGCAGTGTAATCATGTACATGTATGAATCTCACTGAAGCATGTTTTATTGTTTGTATGCACTTCATCATGGCATTTATTTATATAGAACATGTGGTCATACCCTACTTTATCTTAAAGTCGTTTTGATTTTTCACCGTGCAGCTTTTCTTCCAGTGATGCTAATTGTAATAAGTGAATCCGGTTGAGAAATAAAGTTGTACATATACAGCTGAAGGCTCAACATGCTTTACTCCAAATAATGAAAGGTATCCGATGGTAACGAGAACGAATTCGAGAACTATCGACTTGGTCCATTCGGGCAGCTTGCGAGTAACGAACCTTATTACGGGTATCTTATCGAAACTTCAAGTACCTTGCAGTACCCACTGAGCAACCAACACACACTACTTGCGACTGCTCTGCTGTCAGCTCTCACCTCCGTCCAGTCACGTTTCGTTGTCTCAAGTGAATAACACTCCGTCTCGTGGTTCAAATGGCTCTGAGCACTATGGGACTTAACATCTATGGTCATCAGTCCCCTAGAACTTAGAACTACTTAAACCTAACTAACCTAAGAAAATCACACAACACCCAGTCATCACGAGGCAGAGAAAATACCTGACCCCGCCGGGAATCGAACCCGGGTTCCGTCTCGAGCGCGTCGGTATCACAGAAGCTCGACCAAGCAAAGTGTGTGCAACGAAGGATAACTGTGAAACACGAAACTGCTTATCGTGCATTGCACCTTGCGAATGTTTGTTCCTTCTGCTTCTCGTTTTACTTTCAGTGTGACTTGTCTTGTTGGAAACGCTCTCAGCGTCTTCCTACGAAGGCAAATATAAAATAATTGAACAGGTCTGCAGTTAGTGTAGTCCACGTCAAAGTATTTTTTCACTCGACGTTTATCAGAAATTGTCTATTACGAAAACGGGAGATCTCCTGTCTTTGCGTCCGCTCAGTACCACATCCACCACACGAAGACAAAATTATGTCTGTCTCTTTCTTCATACATTTTAAGGCAACTGAAAATGAGATGGCAGCAGAGGTAAAATTCGTCACGTGAGCTCCTAGTTTATAGTAAAAGATACTTAACCAGAAAAATAAAGATGAAAACGCCACATAAAACCACGACGTCATGTGACTAAGGCCTCCCGTCGGGCAGACCGTTCGCCGGGTGCAAGTCTTTCGATTTGACGCCACTTCGGCGACTTGGGCGTCGATGGGGATGAAATGATGATGATTAGGACAACACAATACCCAGTCCCTGAGTGGAGAAAATCTCCGATCCAGCCTGGAATCGAACCCTGGCCCTTAGGATTAACATTCTGTCGCGCTGACCACTCAGCTACCGGGGACGGACAAAACCACAACACTATACGGAAAGAGTTTATGTCGCAGTCAGGGGAGGTGTGATGTACTTTGTTACACATTTCCGTATTCATTCTCCAGAGAAGAAGGTAATACAAATTCTGAAGTTTCAGCTACTTAATCAGTTCTATATTAAGGACCAAGTTTTCTGTTTTCCGTCGAAGTGTGACACCATCTTTGTTTCAAGGTGCGCAGTTTTCTCGGTCGAGCGGTAATGGAACAACAGGAAACGCCCCATTATAAATATTTAGAAGTAACATGAAAAACCGCACAACCGAAAATGATGGTGTGGGTACCTGAATCCAGCTCCAGGGACACAAGATTTCTTCGGAGAACAACTTACATTCAGAATGAGATTTTCACTCTGCAGCGGAGTGTGCGCTGATATGAAACTTCCTGGCAGATTAAAACTGTGTGCCCGTCCGATGCTCTAACTCGGGACCTTTGCCTTTCGCGGGCAAGTGCTCTACCATCTGAGCTACCGAAGCACGACTCACGCCCGGTACTCACAGCTTTACTTTTGCCAGTATCTCGTCTCCTACCTTCCAAACTTTACAGAAGTTCTCCTACGAAACTTGCAGAACTAGCACTCCTGAAAGAAGCTGCAGAGTGAAAATCTCATTCTGGAAACATCCCCCAGGCTGTGGCTATGCCATGTCTCCGCAGTATCCTTTCTTTCAGGAGTGCTAGTTCTGCATGTTTCGCAGGAGAGCTTCTGTAAAGTTTGGAAGGTAGAAGACGAGATACTGGCAGAAGTAAAGCTGTGAGGACCGGGCGTGAGTCGTGCTTCGGTAGCTCAGATGGTAGAGCACTTGCCCGCGAAAGGCAAAGGTCCCGAGTTCGAGTCTCGGTCGGGCTCACAGTTTTAATCTGCCAGGAAGTTTCAACTTACATTCAGCTTATGCCTATCACATCCGTATCAGTCATGGAATGCAGATTTTATATCCACCAAATTCTTCGATTGTTCCTGTTCGCTTTACCATAAATATTAGGAAAGTGACACGTAAGGCGTTAAATAGAAAGTTTACCCCTGGAATGTTGCAGCATAATTTAGGTAAAACCGTTTGTTACAGGCGGTGATCATCTGGAAGGCTAACATCGCATAGATTCAGTATGTAACGTAGTTGACATTCTTTAACAGTGGACTTCAATACATTGATTTGTGTCAGCGAGCGAGGGGATTTGTTTCGAAATCTTACGGGGTATAACTACATATTAAGGGTAGAAATGCCAGACCTTGTAGGTGCTAATTTTATGTGCCAGGAGAATCAAGAAACAATGTAGCTCTTTTTGAACGTGACTCATCTGTAAACAAAAACTGAGAAGGTATTCCGATATCGTAGAAACATGCTGCCCACCGCATCATGACATAAAACAATGAGGCAAATTAGAAAATAAATACTTTATTTAAAACGTCGAAGGTGCCACGTCAGGGGAATGACTGGTCTCAGCGCCAATGGGAAAGCTTTTGATACAAGAGCCATTAATGCAGAAGCACTACGTTTTATTTGTGATAATACAAGTACAGAAATAATGTTTTAACTCGCAGAAATGTAATCAACAGAAAGCATTTCCCAAATCTTCTAAATTTTTTACAAGAGAGCAAAATTCAATGCAAGAAAAGAATCTCTTAGCATTGACTTCTACGTCTTACACAGCTCCATTCTTCGGGTCAGATGTTGCAAAGCTTATTGTAGAGCTCCCTGTGCTGTTGAAGAAGAAATGTCAACATCGTCTAAGGCATTTCTGTTCTGCAACTAACAGACATGGCTAGCCTATCAGATGAAATACGGAATGGTATACATCAGCATTTCCTCATTTGAATACATTGACATTTTTCCATTAGTCTGTTTCAGGGATAGAATTTTTAATAGCTGTTTGAGATAGATGAGTATGACAGAGTTTGATTATATTGCGTTTGGAGATCTTAAACACGCCTGCATTGACAACAAAGTTTCTGCAGTGTTTTTAAATCAAATAATTCACTTGTATGAACTGGAATCACATGGGATGCTTTCATAGCTTTAGCTTTTGTAACATTTTCCAGACAGTTCCAACTTTTCTTACAATTTTCGAAACCCAAATTACCTCCTTCTATTACAATGACGTATCACTGACGTAAACGAAAGCTTACATGCACTCTGCTTACCACACAAACTGTGCATCAACTAAGTGAAGGTGACTTTGATGCATGGCACTTAGAACTCTAATGGGAAACGCTGCTTGTCAAAAAGACCATGCGCTATCTAGTGATTAATGTTTTAAACATTTTCTCCATGAATTAGCACATGGAACATGTATAGGAACATGCAGCAGAGTACCGAGAACACAACAGCACTGAAGACACTTTTTGTAAAAAGAATAGAGCTTGGAATGTTTGACATTTTCCCTCTTCAAATGTCCATAACATCGTGGCTTATGAAAGTGTGAGAGTTTTGTCGCGTAGATTCAAGATTTGTATGAGGAAACTACTAGTTCTGCCGCAGGATATTGATGAGAGAGGTTGCGTGATGTACCATAATCAGTTCGCCGTTTTATTATTTATTTGTATGACAGATCAAAAGCTGCATCCAAAATGCAAGCAAAAATTTAATACGGAAGCTTCAATCACTGCTCCAGCAGTTCTACGTATGGCACGTCTTATTCGCTACATTAGATTTCACATTAAACTCCTCTACTTGAACTAATCTGTGATGTTATAGCTATTAATTTGGCTCACGTCTCTATTGGCACAATTCTTCCTTGATATTTCAGTCGTCTCTGTTATCTTGATATGCTGGATTTTAGGCCGCGAGTCTATGCAATTGGAAACCGTGTAGATGTTTAAGGTGATGGATGGTTTTCAGTAAATGTTGCATGATTTGCAGACCTAAGATACTGCTGGTGGTATGCAGTCATGGGACCCTCTACCAGCTGGTATTTGCTAAATCCTTCTGGACGGAAAACACATCGCTCAATGCATGTCTCTAATCAACTGAAATGAGAAGTTACATTTCATGTTATAGTAGCGAGAATGGGGCTACAGTGCTTCAATGATACAGAGAATAAAAAACATTTTGAGTTGTGCTTCATAAATGCTAATAGATAAGAAAAACTCATCATTACAATTATTCGGCCAGAACTCATACGAGAATAAGAAACACTAATTTTAGGATTACAAAAAGAAAATGAAAAAAATAAGGAAAAAGGAAAGGACTATAGCGAAGATGGTATTAGGAAACAGAACAACAGTAGAAACATTTAAATTAAGAAGTATTTAATCAAGTAGGAAAAAAAAATTAGGACGAAATTAGGTAAAGGAAACTAATGTTCTGGCTGGCTCTGAGCACTATGGGACTCAACTGCTGAGGTCATTAGTCCCCTAGAACTTAGAACTAGTTAAACCTAACTAACCTAAGGACATCACAAACATCCATGCCCGAGGTAGGATTCGAACCTGCGACCGTAGCGGTCTTGCGGTTCCAGACTGCAGCGCCTTTAACCGCACGGCCACTTCGGCCGGCCCTTGGAAGTCTTCTGTAAAAATACTGAGCCATGCTGCCTCTATAGCCGTCCGTAATTGCAAAAGTGTTGCCGACCTCTCGATTATGAGCTACAAATGTTCGATGGGATTCAAGTCGGGCGTTCTGAGTGTCCAAATCATTCACTCGAATTGCCCAAAATGTTCTGACACGGCTCACTGTCAGCCCAAGAAAGGCGCCGCAGGCGATGTCGTGCTGTTAGCAAACGTACTCGCGTCGGCCCATTAACGTCAAAATGTCGCCGCACTGTCCTAGCGGATACATTAGTCGTACGTCCCAGTTTGATTTCTGAGGTTATTTCACGAAGTGTTGCCTGTCTACTAGCACTGACAACTCTACGCAAACGTCGCTGCTCTCGGTCGTTAAGTGACCGCCGTCGGCCACTGCGTTGTCTGTAGTGAGAGGTAATGCCTGAAATTTGGTATTCTCGGCACATGCTTGACACTGTGGCTCTCGGAATAATGAATTCCCTAACGATTACCGAAATGGAATGTCCCATACGTCTAGCTCCAATTACCATTCCGCGTTCAGAGTCTGTTAATTCTATTCGTGCGGCCATAACCACGTCGGAAACCTTTTCATGTGACCCACCTGAGAACAAATGACAGATCCGTCAATGCATTTCCCTTTTATATCTTGTGTACGCCGTACTACAGCCATCTGTATATGTGATTATCGCTATCTCATGACTTTTGCCACCTCAGTGTAAGACAAAACAGTCTGAAACAGACAGGGAAGAAAATGGTCAGCGCAGGAGACGAAAAAAAAAAAAAAGGAAAGGTCAACAGATGCAGGAATATTGGGGAAAGCTTGAGGCAAACTTAGGGGCTTAAGCGTGGCCCTTCTGACAAGAGAGGAAGAAATCCCAACAGCACGCTAGTTGTAGAAGTCTGGTCCATTTTTATCAATCCATTACCGCACGCCCTGCGCATAAATACGCGAAAATGAATTCAGGGCACTTGTTCCTCGAATAACTTGGACTATTTAGAGAAACGGGAGAAAGATGAACATGCAGGGTAGCAACTCGGTGAGCGCCCTTTATCAGTACCGACAGCTGGGCCTGAGGCGTTAGCGATTTGCCCGGTTGGGAAGGAGCGCGCAGAACTTCTGCTCCCAGGGCTGGGCTCGTATTTCCGGCCATGGGATGCGCATTAAGCAGGAAGGCACACGCGCGTGGCTGGCCACGCCCCCGTCCGGCTCGTATATCAACGGCTCGGAACCCAATCACACGGCAATTAGCAATTACAAAATAAATCGCCATAACGCGCTGCAGCTACCCCGTTGATTGCGCGGAGTATCCGCAAAAAAAAGGAGACTGTTGCGCACCGAGATTTCGGAACAGGAAAAAAGAGAACGAGGGACAGAAATTGTACAGATACAATTACGCAACCATCGATATAAAATTTATAGTCGGCTCCGTTTCCCACGAGTATTCTCGCAGCCAAATTAATTTCTGGGGCATCAATTGTGGTGGAAAGAGGACGAGTGTAATTGTGCAAGCACCATCGCGGTCGGTTCGCGGCGGCGTTTGTTGTCAGAACACTGTCGCTGAGACCGCCTCTTAACGTTTTTTAACACTACTTTTTGCGATGCGCCACATTACGCAGTGGGAGTCGAGGTCTCCGCGAAATTAAGTCGAGCGAGAAAGGAGAGAGAGAGAGAGAGAGAGAAGAGAGAAAGAGGAGGGTGAGATGGGTGCGACTTGGAGAAATTTTAATTGGAAAGCGCGGGCGGCAGATGGGCGAACACGGCCGGCGGAGGAACTTGGCGTGCAGTCAAATTAGCGCGAGGCGTGCCGGCACTTCAGCGGCGCGTGCAGGCGTCGCCGCTGGCCGCGCCCCTCCCCACCCGGCACTAAAGCCTCCCCATCGTCGGTCGCTCACGTGACCTCTCCTCCCATTACTGGCCAAACGTTCGGAAAAAGTGGCGCTTGCCCATCGTACTACTCCCGAAAATCGGAACCAAAGTGCGGTGTCACTGGTATTCGTATAGCAGAAATTTGAACCTCGTACATCCCTATTTCACTGATTCCGAGATGCATTTCAAACCCGATAGGCAATTTTTGCCTGCCTCTCTCATTTAATATGAGACTGGTTGTGTAATGAAAACGGTGGAGACTGTATTGCCAATGGTTTTATTGAAGATCTTGGACCCCAGTGACTCGCAGTACGGTGGTCTACGTAGCTTCATTTCCGTTCTTTAAATGATGATGACTCACTGGTTTCGGAACGCTTTTTACACGCGTGAGAAGACGCAGCGCGTTGGAGTTGAGACGGAGCGAACAGAGAGTGCTACGGAGAACGGCATTTGGCCGGGAGCGGAGACCTAAGGCTTCGTCACACTGGGGCTGCCGAAGCGTCCCAGGGGGTGGCAAACCACCGTCCAGCTTCACTGCCTCGGTGCGGAGACGCCCAACGAACAGTAGGCGGGAGCCGCTTCCTCATCTCACACACAGAGATATGCTATTCTGTGCTTATGTTTGTAAGTAGTCTGTTTAGTTTTTTATGTTGGTAACGCCACGAAGCGCTCTGTATGAAAATCACTGGCTGTGCTGTGTGCAGTCTGTGGCTGGTTTGCATTGTTGGAATATTTGTTATCGTAGTGTTGGGCAGTTGGATGTGAACAGCGCGTAGCGTTGCGCACTTGAAGGTGAGCCGCCAGCAGTGGTGGATGTGGGGAGAGAGATGGCAGAATTTTGAGAGAAGACGATCTGGGAGGGAGGGGGGTTGTTTGGGGGAGGAGACCAGACAACGTCATCGGTCTCATCAGATTAGGGAAGGATGGGGAAGGACGTCGGCCGTGCCCTTTCAAAGGAACCATCCCGGTATTTGCCTGGAGCGATTTAGGGAAATCACGGAAAACCTAAATCAGGATGGCCGGACGCGGGATTGAACCGTCGTCCTCCCGAATGCGAGTCCAGTGTGGGACGATCTGGACGATTGTCCATCAGAAAGAGTAAATTTGTAATACTGCATATCATGAATTGAGATATATATATAATGACTTTTGAACATTATTAAGGTAAATACATTGTTTGTTCTCTATCAAAATCTTTCATTTGCTAACTATGCCTATCAGTAGTTAGTGCCTTCAGTAGTTAGAATCTTTTATTTAGCTGGCAGTATTGGCGCTCGCTGTACTGCAGCAGTTCGACTAACGAAGATTTTTGTGAGGTAAATGATTCATGAAAGGTATAGGTTATTGTCAGTCAGGGCCCTTCTTTTGTAGGGATTATTGAAAGTCAGACTGCGTTGCGCTAAAAATATTGTGTGTCATTTTAGTGTTGATCAGAATAAGTAAAGAGAGAAATGTCTGAGTACGTTCAGTTCTGCTCAGCTGTTTGAAAATCAAATAACGCAAGAGGTTTATCAGCACAGTAATTCATTAATTTTTCTAACGGGATGTTTCATGTTTAGCGAACCGCCTTTGTAGGTAGCCACCGGCGCTTTAGAAAACAGAGGCTGCAGAAAAAAATCTGCTAGCCCCGTGAGCTGTCGTTATTAATTCTAGAAGCCCTCTCGTGCGAGGCTAGTCCCACAGGCGCGAAAACGTGCTGTTGGTATATCAGAGTCTGACGTCACGAGCACAGATCTGCAGCATATGCTTTTTAGTAGTAGGGGAGAGTTTTGCTATACGACTGGCGTCGATCGCGATGCACCGTTTTGGGGACATTCTCTATACTGTAGAGAAACCTCGCTAGTAGATCGCAGCGTTTTGTATTTTCGCTACTGGCGACTGACACTGTTTGGCGGGGAAAGAGAGTAGGGCTTGAGAGAGAGAGAGAGAGAGAGAGAGAGAGAGAGAGAGAGAGAGAGAGCGCCAGAAATATGCTAGTGAGGGCTGAGACGCGGTGGAGGTGGCGTCGACTTCGATTGAGACGTGGTGCTGACCACAGATACTTCCGAGTTTGGAGATGTCCAGTGGGAGGCGTTGCAGCTGTAACAACACACCCTCGTCTTCTCGAGCGAGCCTGCACAACAGCGGCGTTCATCAGGGCTCACGGCAATTAAATTATGGTGAGCATCCATAGTACAATCGGGAAACTAGGTCATTCTTATTCAGCAACTGCAGGATTCTACAGGTTCAACGTAGATGTGTTGAATGTATGAACCTTTCAGTCTGTCACTAAGCTTTCAGTCACTGTTTTCCTCCAGGAAATAATGAGTTCTGTAACTGAGTTCCACACAGTCATTTTTGAGTAAACACTGCTATCCATGTAATCACTAATCAGAATTTTGATACAGATAAGTTTAGTCAACTGTTTTATTGTCTCTCTTTCATGAGTTGCAATAATCTATGTTTTAATGAATAAATTAGAGTATTTAAATGAAAGATTGTTTTTGTGAGATACCTTCCTGTCACATGATCTATGCCTAGAGCCAAAAAACTGCTTTCTGTATTAGAAGTGCACTTTAAATCGGTAGGAAGGATTTTAAAGGAGTGACCTACCCGTAATTAGTCTCCTGGGTTAGTGAAATTCTCAACAGTAGCAGGCGATCTCCGAAAAATACCCTACATTTCTGCTCAACGTGTAGAAAAAATTTGTGCGGCAAAAAGACTCGATCAGGGGGAAATTACTTATTATTTTTATTTGTACAGTCGGTTCATATAATGTCCCATCCTCTAGAAGAACCACTCAAAAATGCCCTAGATGCTGATAATCGCCGGAAAGCGTACAGTTGAAGTCCCACAGTAGACTTCAATAAAGTTATCATCAAACTGGCACTTTGAGGATTTTCCTCTCAAATTGCTACAAACTTAAAAAAAAAGAAGAGTGTGCTACAGACCAATACGTTATTCAATATTCCTTGCTGTCAATAGTCACAAGGGATAAAAAGAGAATAGATCACAAAGCGACAATAAAACAAATTTTAAAGAAAAAACACCCGCGAGTGGGCTCCCATTGACAACTTGTCAAAGAAAATGTAACAGTCATAAAAATCAGTAAGTTCAATATCCGCAGAGTGCTATGACATATGCGATTTGTGATCAGATTGAATGGCGCAAGACCCCAATCATACAAAACGAAGAGGGTCCAAAGACTGGAGGTTGTGACAGAGCATTTCAAAAAGGAGGAGGCAAACCAGAGCAAAATAACACAGTCCGACGAAACTACAACATTTTCGGGAATGATGGCAGTCATCGTGTGTGTTGAGAAGTCCTCGAAGTGGCAAGCACATTCTCGACAGTGAACCGTGGGAAGTGGGTCGATAGAGCAGATGCAGGGAAATAATATTAGGCTTTTGCCTACTTATGCGTTTCGCGTTGTATCTGCTATTCAGTTCTGATGTTCTTTTTCTATAAAAGTTAACTAACCGAAAGTCTTTCCTCAATTGCACAAATCAGTAACCGTTATTGTTAAAAAAAAAGTAATCGATCGAGCTTTACGTCCATGGAGGGTATACAACAAAACATAAAATTCCGCAATTAACCTATAATAAATCTAAATCTGTGCTGTACAAGCCAGCTTACAATGTGCGGCGGAGGATGCAGAGTGCCGCTGTGAATCAACCGCCGCCGCCCCTCCTCCGCCCCCTCTGACTACCTGTTCCATTCGGGAATGGAGCGCGGGAGGAATGTCTGCTGGACCAACAGATGGTTGCTAAGCTTTTGTATACGCATACTCGAATTTTTATGACATTACCCGCCTAGATCTTTCTGTCAGACGTATGTTATACCTCGTCGGTTGGCTCTTCTAGAGGCGCACGTACGGTTCTGAGAATTCTAATAGCAAACCTGTCTGACGCACAGCGCTTCTCTTGTAGCGCCTGCCGCTATACGAGCAGCTCCGTAACGGTCTTGCCATAACCATCCCTGCCTGCGAGGAAACGCACAATTCTTTGCACCTCTTTCCTCCCTCTTATATTAATCATATCTCGTAAGAATCTAAGGCTGACGATAAAGGTGTAAGATCGCAACAAACTGCGAAACAAACCTTATAAGGATGGTGTACGATGTCAACAAGAGTATGTATTAATTTAGTTGGTAACTGGCAACTATCCTACATCTGTGAAGTCCAGCCAGGCTGAGATCGTATGTCCCACAGATAATGAGCGACTTTAAATTTTAGGTAATCAGATGCGGGCACGATGTTAGTCTTGGAGACGCATTTATTTACTTGGTTATTGTGCACATTGTTTCAAATATCGTAGCGTAAAGGGAAACGATTACCGTTAAACTGCGAAACACCTGTCTGCTAGGAGGAAGACAAAGGCAGGAAGATTGTACTTTAATTTCCTGCTAACGACGCGATCGCTGGAGACTCACAAGCACGGATTGGGCAAGGAAACTGGTTGTGCCCTTTCCAAGTGCATCACGCGTTAAGAGATTCAGGGACGCCCCTCCGTTAAAGTTTCAATACAGAAAAATCGGGGAAAAGACTGGATGCTTTTGATACGTGGCGCTACGGTGAATACTAGAAATCAGACGGACGTATGAAGTTTGAAAGATGAGGAAAGGTAAGTAAAAGGGAGAGACGAGTCACATGTGTAAAGAAAACAGTTCGTCCTTCGTTGCTTTCTGCATATTGACGGAAAGGGGAAGCAATGATTGCGTCAACTTTGTACATTCTGCTACATCTTGTTTGACGGAATGGAGTGCACATATGTAGCGGGAAACATGAGAAGCCTAGATGTCATTCCTGTGTCTCACAGCAGTCTTGGTTTTACAGAGGGCTTACAGACCTCACAGCATCCTGTAACAGAGATGCATACCTAAATCGGAAGCACTTGGTGGGAGCTGAGCCGGTGAGCGGACAGGCGACCGCTCTGTAAATGCCTTTTTCTGTGGTGCAGGTAAGGTGGGAAACATTCAATGGCCTAATCCACAGAACACAAGCCAATGATCCACAACACCTGCAAGTTGTTGACTTATTGTGATTTTTTTCCTTTACCTTCGACTTTTGTCTAATACTAATGATTTAAGATCATGATTCTGCAGTCGTTCTTCGTAAACTTTTCCATTACGGAAAGATCAATTATCTTGTTGTCCCACAGTCCGCAGGGGTGGCAAACTACATATCAGAATTAGAATAGTTAGGACTTTATGAGCTTTTGAGGTTAGAAATTATACTAATTAATTTTTACTATTCTTTGATTATTGGTTTTAAGTGTGTTGCGAGGGCGAATTCTTTGAGTATTGGTTTTAAGTGTGTTGCGAGGGCGAATGAGAGATGATAGGCAGTAATGGTGTCCCAGTGTAGAAGGACGGTCCATAACTTTTGCTGGTCTTATTTGCAATTATTTCGAAAGTTGGTAATTTTCGGCAAGATGGCGTATTCCGTTGTAAGGCAGCCCTCTGTGCAAAGTTTGCGAATGTGGGCGGCTAGGTAGGCTACGAAAAGTGATGCCCTCTCCGCTGTCAGCTTGTTTCTCCGAAGCACGTGGTGTTAAATAACTCCCAACAGACAAATCTCCCTGTGACGCCGAGACGTATACCTTCAATCTGTCGAGTTTCGTATAAAAGTACCTTTTCTTTCTCACTTACAATATTTTTTTGTGTAGTTACCGTAATTATATATCGTGAACTGCATTGTTCCCATCTTAGAAAATTAGTGTCTTCATAAAAAGAATGCATGCAAGTTATAAGTTTGGAAGTAGAATCTTCATCTTACTGTAAATAACGTAAGTGTAAGGCGAAAAATAAAAACAAAGGTAACAATAAATCACCTTAATAACAGTTGTTGAACAAGAACGTTCTGTAATATGCACCTACTTTTTCTTCAAGTAACGCTAGACAGACAGAAGCATGTTTTCAAATTACACAAAAGATAATGATGGAATAGGATAATAGTCACCTACAGGAATTTCCGGCAAAATATGGAACCATATATGATGAACAACACAATGTTAGTAAACGCCCGTACGCCAGTCGCGGGAAGTTTATTAACTTGATCCATATTTGCATGGTTCTCATGCAGTGGCGACTCTATCTTCTAGCCTTACGAATGCAAGTGAAAATCTACTTTGAACGAGCATTAGTTGTTATGGATTCGAAATACGGCACTACAGCCGAAGGAACAGTTTGTGCTGGATACCTGACCCAGAAATATTACCAGCCATAGACCTCCTAGGCGGAGGAAGCAGCAGCGGCACTCGGTCGTCTCAGATGGGCTAGAGAGTCTCGTATATAAGTTTTACGCAGAAATAGAATATCTGAGGTGCAAACGTAGGATTAAATGTTAACAAGGAAAGAAGAACGCGACAGGAGTAAATGAATGAGATTGAGAGAAAAAGCAATTGCAGACAGTGGCTGCATGTGGGCATTGATTGTAATCAACGGGGAAAGTTGAAAATTTGTGCCGGAGCGGGATTCGAACCCCGTCTCCTGCTTACTAGGCATATGCTCTGACCACTACGCCATCTGACACAGTGGTTATTGAAACTGCACGGATTACTTTAGCACGTGTCTCGTCATATCCAAATTCTCAACCTCACACACTACTAATGTAGTGCACCTTGCCCATTATCTTCATTACTCGCAGCATTTCGCCGATTCCTGTTAAGAGTTCGAGCGTCGTGTGCGTGTGCACTGAAGTGATCATTGGCCGTACAGAGTGCCTGTTCTTTCAGACATGTCCGAAAGAACAGACACCACTTATAATCGGAATAACTTCCCCGAATGGGGGACTCCCGGCCCACAATGCCGTACGCTCATTTCCATTTGCATAATCGGAATAAGAGATTATCATCTGCAACACGAACAGAGGGTGTGAATATCAGATGGCCGTCGACTGCAGCAACCTCTGGGGCGCTGCAGGTGTCGGAGGTTGCGTTGTCTGGCAACAGCGGCAAGCGGACCGCGCGCCGACACGCAGGGTAAGTGCTCGCTGATCGAATAAGGGCGCGTCGCCGAGCGATGGGAAATGATTGCGTTACGAAACAATTTGGAAAAGAGGCTTAACCCGGTAAGGGGCGCCAGCCGTGGCCACGTCGCTCCCGACGATGCTAATAACATCGCGCGCCGGAGCCTCGCTCTCTGCCGGCGCGCGCGGGCAATGGCGTTACCTGCATCAATTAACCCGCGATAATGAAGGAGAACGTATCCTCGCGCAAAGTTTGGCGATGTTTATCTGAAAGCGACTGAATGCGGGAAGTAAATGCAGCTCAGGGAGGTATCTGAAGAATTTCCAGCGGCCTAGATAGCACTGACACGAGGACTGTGCACACATTGGCACAGATGGTGATGACTATCAGGTTCGATCCACGGAAGAACCGGAAAATAAAAGGAGTTGTAGGAAAGTTTTCTTGGAAACTGCTCCGTATTTCAACGAGGAAGCTGCCTGACACCTTCAAGAGCTACTGCAGGAAGCTCCACCAGTGGGCAAATGGAGCAAATGTATATGACCTCTAGGGTTCAAGACGACTGCTCAAAACCTCAAGAAAAATTGCACATATCAGTGTCTACAGCATCTCTTCAAATACAATTCGAAACGGGCGCCGTGGATTAGTTGCAGAGCGCAGGAATGTCAGAACATCCAAACAAAAAAAAATCATGTGCACCATATTGCAGCGTCGACTTATTCGCGCCTGCATATAGGCAGCCCAATGAACAGACGAGCAAAGCGGGCTGCTGCCGCTGCGCCTTCCCGGGCGGCGGGAGCAGCAGCAGCGACTTCCGTGAATTACTGCACTTGCTCTTCCGCCCCTACCAACATTTGCCGCATCACAAGCGTTGCCCATATTGAGTGTACTTGTAGTGTGAGTTACGAACTTTGAGGGATGGTCTCTCTACCGATGTGAATCTCTTTTCTGTAAGTCTTGTAGTTTTCGAGCACCTGTCTTCTGAAATCCTAGTGGGACGCACGAATAACACTGTATATGCTACCTACAAAAGAATCAAATGTTGTATCTGGCAACCTTAAACAGTACACAAATAATTCTCATTACTCACGGGTACATTTGAATGAGTAGCTTATGGAGGCAAACAAGAGATTCGAGTTAGCAGTTTCCCTAGCAAGCGGAATGTGGCGACCCTTCATGCATTACTAAAACTCAAACAATGAACAACAGAAAGAGTATGTACGTAAAGTTAGAGGTCACTCACAAGGTGCAGAAATTGGAAAACTGAACTACAATTTTTAAAGACAGTAGATAAACCCACACGAAAAGACTGAACACCAATCAGAAGAACAGGGGACCTCTATATCCTGATAGGAAAGGTTATTGTGGAGGTGCGTAAAAACAGTTGAAATTCTTTGGACTAATAACATTCTTAAAGTCGGTTTATTCAAAGAAGCTCAAGACTAATTGATTGGAAGGAAGTTGTTAAGATTTAAGAGAAAATTAAATAAAAGACACCCTAATAAGTCATACGCCTTTGCAACACTGGTAACGAAGCAACGCTCACGGAGAAGAATGGAACAAATACATGGTGATTTCGTGAAGAAAAATTATGGGAAAAATATCAGGCCAGCCAGTTAATTACGCACGCTCTCTGAAAGAGCAAAATGAAGATAGAGTGCACCCATAATTCTTTTTACATTTGCACAAAATAACATCTAGTTTCCTACAAAAGAACTGCAACTTTCTATAACTTTGGTGGAGAATATTAATTAATGCCTTCAGTTAGCAGACAATTTTAACCAAGTTATTTCTTCCACAAATCCCAAAGAAAAAATATGAAACTGAGAACTCCGGTTGCGTTACACACAGGAAGCTATGTATATTCTAATCAACAGTTACTACAATACTTAATCCAGTGTGCACGTGTTACAAACGCAAGGTCGAAAATATAACAATGACGACATTGATACACAAAGTGAGGTCCACTCCATAGAGAACATCGTAATTCTGGCGTGTGCCACTTACAAAACTGCTGATTGCTGTTTGGTGTTGGTGGCTAAGAGTGTAGGTGGTTTCGTCAAAATTTAGTACACACCGAGTGTCTACAGGAGGTTTACTCAGATCCGATTACAATTATCCAATTTCTATTCCCACAGTGGCACTAAAGTCCCAACACAGTGACATCATGCACGAATTACCTGGATTCACAAGACATTTTCACTCCGTTGTGAATGAACCCATGATAATTCGGTGAATTCACTTTATTTCTACATATTAAAGAATTCGGCCTTACTCTTAAATGTACGGATCACTTACCTGAAATTCGTTATTGCTGCTACCGCAAATCGTTCGCATCGCCCACAAAAAAAATTGCTTTGTTCATAAATTACCTATAAATACCGTATACTGTGGAGCAAACATTTTTGTTGAAGTGTCTTGTGTGCCACTCAGGAAACTTTTTTCAAATACAGCCCACACATTCAGTTGTGGCTTTCAACATTCACTTTGTCAAGAGCCCTGGATTATTTTATATTACCGTGAATTTACTTTATGCAATTGTGGATCTCAATAAATTATGAGTCCCAACTAAATTAAAGGTTTAGATACTTTCCCATTAGGTAAAAAAATAATTTTGTTATCTTTTCTGTTTCAAAATATTGTTTTATTTACGTAAAGCAGGAAATAAGCGCTAATCCATTTGGGCAGGAGTCATTTCATCTGTAAATTGATTGGCCCTAGGAGAAATTCCAAAAACAAAATCCCTGCATAAAGGGCAGTATACTTTTCAAGAGAAGCTTCCCATGATTAGCCTACAGTGCCGAACACGTCCCCTGTCGGTAACAGTGGAAATATCTTCACTTCAGTTAAATTTGTACTTTCGATAATTTCCATGTGATCATAGACGTACCTGTGGAGAGTAATGCCTCTGATATGAGTGGTACTGGAGAAAACAAGGTCAAAATAACTTTTCGCGACAATGAGCACAAGAGGATCTCGACATAACGATCAGAATGCGACGCTAAAGCTTTATTATTTTGGTTTTTCTAGAAAATTTATTTTGTTTTATGTGAATTACTGTTATTCAGTTTTGCGTAATAGACAATTCTGTATGGGCCCGAAGTATATCATGGACAGCTACACAGCTCGTCGTAAGCAGGCTTTGGAAAGACATCCAGCAATAACAAGTCTGTTCTACGCCATTCACCGTAATTTTCTTTTCATTTTGATCTTTTACGGCTTCATATTCAATTCCTGAGCTCTTATTAGACTTAAAGGACCTGCCGCTCTTACTGAGAGCGACAATTCTTGCCAGGACAATTTGTAACTGCCACTGTAGGAACGTTAAAAATCAGTGCCCTACCTGAGTGGAGCATCTCCTGATGTACATGCTTCTTGATACAGGGATGCCATTGCGGAAGTGACAGTTGCACCGCACATCGCATGAAGGACAAGGTAAAGTTACTGACAGTGTAATTATTTTTGATTAAAACTGCAGAAAATAGTTACAATACTGGTGTTAAAAGTTAATGCTTCGTTGAAAATATTACAATCGGGACTAAATTAGCTCATCTTCTGCCTGTTCTATAAGGGACACAGGAGTTCTATAGACATTAGCCACACATTCGTCAGATCGCTGCTTTCTAAGTCTCTGTGAAGAGGCAGCAGCGAGCGTGGTAAATGATGCGCAGAACATTCTACGTAGCCGGCCGAAGTGGCCGTGCGGTTAAAGGCGCTGCAGCCTGGAACCGCAAGACCGCTACGGTCGCAGGTTCGAATCCTGCCTCGGGCATGGATGTTTGTGATGTCCTTAGGTTAGTTAGGTTTACTAGTTCTAAGTTCTAGGGGACTAATGACCTCAGCAGTTGAGTCCCATAGAGCTCAGAGCCATTTGAACCCATTCTACGTACAGCAAAAATGGCTCTGAGCACTATGGGACTTAATATCTGTGGCCATCAGTCCCATAGAACTTAGAACTACTTAAACCTAACTAACCTAAGGACATCACACACATCCATGCCCGAGGCAGCATTCGAACCTGCGACCGTAGCAGTCGCGCGGTTCCGGACTGAGCGCCTAGAACCGCGAGACCACCGTGGCCGGCTGCGTACAGCAAGAACCACTGTAATGACAAGTTTGACGTTGAAAATACAACTGGATTACAGATAACACCAGTTGAGTGTGCGTCGGACAAACACAGCTCCAGGAAAAGAATGGTCAGTTTTCCGATGGCAGAAAGAACATCGAATCACGACCCAGATTAATTAAGTACTTAAAACGTATAATCTTCCTTGGTGCCCTACATGACAGCAAAATAGTCTTACGATAAATACTTACGACACAATGAAATGTTTTCCTGGAGGTAAGGATAGAAATTATCGTAAGCGAACAGCCTCGAGGAGCTTTCTGTGTTATTCACAAGATGATTTAAATGTGTCGTGAACAGTACCGATCTTTTTACAGAGGTAATGTTACTGTTTATTTCAAATCGCTTCCCTAGATCTAACCGTGGCTTTCACGTCGTTCGCCGGCCGAAGTGGCCGCGCGGTTCTAGGCGCTGCAGTCTGGAACCGCGAGACCGCTACGGTCGCAGGTTCGAATCCTGCCTTGGGCATGGATGTGTGTGATGTCCTTAGGTTAGTTAGGTTTAACTAGTTCTAAGTTCTAGGGGACTAATGACCTCAGAAGTTGAGTCCCATAGTGCTCAGAGCCATTTGAACCATTTTTCACGTCGTTCATCCACGTTGGCCAAAGTATCGTATTAACATCGACCCGAAGCAGAAACAAGAAGTGGCATTCGTCAGAATTTCCGAGATCTTATTGCTTACTGGCGTTTTATTGGACTTGCCTGAGCGGATGGCATCGATGAACAACTCACCTTTTACTGCACGGAAATCAGAAAATCATCCGAAGTGACTCACCTGAAACAAATAAAACCGCTTTTGTCAGTAATTTATTTATTTGTTGAACCTGGCAAGATTGGGGCCATCAGGCTCTCTCTTACACTTAACCAGGCGTTATACATGTTTTACACTGCATATATTACCGTAAGCTTGTTATTCCAAATTTAGAAAATTTAAATTTACAATAATAGAAATAAAAAACATACACACACTGTTTATATGCGTATATGGTAAGTACGACAATAATTAGTGATTACAATGCGGTAGGGCTTTAATTATGAGTGCTAGCGGCAATGGGCATGGAGAAAGGAATGGACAGGCAAGGGAAAGGTGAATGTCGTAACACATATGGATGAGAAGGTGTGACTCATAGAGAAAGGAGAGGAGAACCATAACTCGGAGAAGATAGGAGTACTGGATTTGCTTTTTGACAGAAGGGAATTTGGCCATATACATTAATTTTGGGGAAAAGCTACGACGATGACAGGAGGTATTTCTTCAACTTTTTCTTAAAAGGTAAGACTTTGCATTTATGTAATGATTGCACGAAAGATGTTTAAGCTCTGAGGCTTGGGACACTGAGGAGCCGGTGAAGTAGACACGGGGTGTGTTAGTCCCGTAACTTGTCTGGCTGCAACAATCCTAACGGAGTGTGTGAAGCGCTGGCATTTCATATCGACTAACGTTGCAGATGTAGCGCACATGGTTAGTCCTAACAGTCTTGTTGTCACTACTTGTACTTTGTTGAATTACTTCACAATAGTGGAGGTTCGGTAGAGCGAGTGATTGCACGAGTTTGCGCTTCAAATCCTGTGGAAGTACGTTCCGAAACTTTTTGAGGACACAGAGGCAAGCGGAACTCTTCCAGCTCATGGTGATAGTATTCTCTGCCCAATTCATACGCCCGTCCAAAATTACGCCCAAGTTCTTCACTGCATTCCGATATGGTACTGGGACGTCGTCAACTTGAAGGGATGGAAATGATCGCTGAATTCTGAACTTATTAATTTCTGATAGGATACTACGATTACTTGCGACTTTTTTTAATTGAGTTTAAGCTCCAAGTTTTTTCGCCCGTGTTACCACTGAAGACAAATCATCAATCATCTGGGCAATCGCAGTATTTATATCTTCAGGTCTGGCACTTAGGTATAGTTGAGGGTCGTCGGCATAGAATTGATATTTACAGGAAGACATAACCGATGAAACATCATTGACCTTACAAGGACAAATTTCCGGACGATTTTTCGCTCCCACAAACAACACTCTGCTGTTTGTTTTTCAAGCAGCTTTCAAACCACTTCATGGCACTATCTGAGAAATAATAATACTTCACACAAGCTACAGCTGACAATACATTAAAAATAGCAAAATCAGACGCCGTTCTTAAAAAAGAGAGACGGGTTATATATAGCACCAATGGAAGCTTGCTTGAAGGACATAGCTGTGAATTAGAAATATCTGAGATTAGAAAAGGACAGAAAAATGTAAACACACATGCCTTTTTTCGAAAGCGTCTTCCAGTGGAGTTAGATGAGCATCTCCAACCGCTTTTGGTTTTCCTAAGAAAACCCCTGATGAAAGGCGCTGCTCTTCGGATATTTCCTATTTCCTACCTGGCGAGAGACCCAAACTGAACAACAACATTCAAGTATCGGCCGAACGGGTGTTTCGAATGATACCTCCTTCCAATGATTTTCAGTATAGCACCTGTCTTTCCTGTGATTAGTTTTATGTGGTACGCTCTGCACGTAATGTGTGTGATTGTTTCCAGTGATTGTTTGACAACTGAGCAATCAACAATAAAGGGTCCTTGCAACGTATAAGGGCAATACGTCACATTTGTTTCTGTTAAGTGTCCACTGCAAATCCCTGAACCAAGCACCGTTCTTCTAAAGGTTTCCCTGCATTTTGCTACAATCTTCTGTGTTGGGACTTCACTATATACGACACGTGTCATCAGCGAACACTCCTACAGAGCTCCCAGAAAAATTTCCCTAGTATCCGCAAGTTGGAAATCCAATGTTGTGATGCTATGGCCGGATAACGACAGCCAATCAGCGGCAAGCGCGCTAAAGTTTTTCGGACTAAACTGCTGCTGTGTTCGAGAGGATGAGATACTTGTTTCTTCGACGATGTCAACTTTTTAGCGACGTTACGAGGCACGGCTTTTTGAGCATTTGCTGTAAAAGATGTGGAATAAAAGTATGTAATTTAGCTTGTTTTCTTTTTCAGCGCCGACTCAACGATCTGCTGTACCTCTTCCAATAAAAGTTCATTCATATTCTTTGTACATTAGCGAAAATTAAAATATGCGGCGTTTGTTGCACTACTCAGTGCCGCATGTTGACTGTCTTACTGCTATTCAGTTTCTGAAGCACAGCTTGTCGTCTGAAGAAACTAATGGCATTAGAGTACTTTCAGCTTAGTTGGTTCAATAGTCAAGCTTCGCCCAGTAAACATCTCAGAAAATTTAATGGTTCAAATGGCTCTGAGCACTATGGGACTTAACTTCTGTGGTCATCAGTCCCCTAGAACTTAGAACTACTTAAACCTAACTAATCTAAGGACATCACACACATCCATGAACGAGGTAGGATTCGAACCTGCGACCGTAGCAGTCCCGCGGGAAAATTTGAATCTAACGTTACCAGTCACGACAGGAATTCAAAGTTTTCCTAGCTTTGACTGTCCAGCTGAAAACATTAGCTGACTTTAAAAATGGATTAAAAACTGTCTTGACCTCAATGAAATATTTATTTGCAATGATTACCGGTGTCGGTTAGAATGTGGCCATCTTCAGGCCGTTTACACCACGATGCTAGGCGGTGGTGGGAACGGAGTAGCTGCTGTAACCCCACGAACGTCGACTGCAGCTGGAGTCTCACCTGCTACGTTCACCGCCACCACCTACCATCATGGTGTAAATATGGTCACATTCTGAACGAAACCGGTAACCATTGCAAATAAATATTTTATTGAGGGCGATATTATTTTTAGTCCATTTTTAAAGTGTTTTAGCGAGATCGCGTTTTTCTCCACGAGAAATGTTCTCAAAAATTTCATTATCCTACGCTAGTGAAATTAGTAACTGAGCTTTTTAGGATAATAGGTAGTAGCTGGCACAAATTGGTTTGAATGCACACACTTACGCCCCCAAGTCGCTGATTGGTTGTCGTTGGCGTAGCTCTCGATACTATTCCGACCTGCGATTTACGGAAAATTTTGGTCTACGCGACGTCGGCTATCGTGCTTTTTTTTGTTTTCTTTTCTTTCTGGTCCTGTATATTGTGAACACTAATGGTCCTATAGCAGCCACTCGGGGGGTACGCGAGAAGCAACTTCTACATTTGAAGGTCTCTCTCTCCGTTAATGACGAATTTGCGAAATATTGTAAACTAAACAAATTACATCTCGTTCCCTTCGTAATCCGCTGTTTTGGCTACACTAGTGGAACCGGGCAGCAGGACACGGGAAGATGAGCTGCACACGCGAAACGGGGAAAAAAAGAGAGATGGTAACGAAGCGGCGCGCTTCCGCCTTGGCCGGGCGCGTTATGCGCGTCACGCCCCGCTGTCTCAACAGGCCAATTCTCGCCCTGGGCGGGGCCGACGTGCGCCGACTCGCGAGGCCCAGGCCCGGCACCGCCGCCGCCGCCGCCTCAGCACAGCGCGCTGCGGCCGCCGTGACCTCGAGGCGGCGCCGCGCGTAACGCGACTGCCGTCCGAAATCCATTACCGCCAGCTGCGTATCGCGCCGAACCGCTATCCTGCCAATTTCAGCTCTCCGAGGCTCTCTAGCCTCGAGTGTTTCAGTCAGAACACGAAGAAAGATCGGACTGCCCTAGGGCGTGTCGACCCGCAAAGTTGTCCTGACCTCGTGACGATGGCTAAGAAACTCGTGGAATCGTTGTACCGAGGCTATCTGCTTTACCAGTGAAATGCAACATGGTAGTCTGCATCGTCACGCACTTCACAATATGAAAACGGGACTGTTCACATTACTGTGAAACTACTTCTCATGGGACATCAGTAACAGGAAGGAAGATCAGGGTTGAACGTCCCATTAGCTACTACGTTGTTACGGACGGGACTCAAACTCTAATGGGACGAGTTTTAGAATGGAAATCGGCCACGTTCTGTTCAACGAACCATACTGGGATCGCCTACATAAATTTAAGAAACCTTAAACATGGATTTTATTTCATTAATTTATTTTCCGCGTTCCACGGGACCAAGTGAACCAAAGTTATTTGGCCTTGGAGCGAGCGGCGGCATATTTGACCGGGCGCTGGTAAGAAAATTTATAAACAAAAGAATGTGACTTGGCGGCTCAAAGGGTTAGTGTCTGTGACGTTACGAGCTAGGGTTGGTTGGTACTGAGGAGAGACGAATTTCCTTGTTTGACTGGGTGCGAGTTGGTGGGATGAGGATTTGGCGTGGCCACTCCAGGGGAGCTCCGGTGTAGGGACGAGGAGTTTATGGCCAGAACTGGGTAAATTCCATGACGGGGAATTTGGTCGGCAGTTGCTCAGACGTTGGGTGCAGGATATGTACCAGCAATGGCGGAGTGTAAGCCTGTCTGAAATATGGCTTCTTACAACTCTTAGAAATTCGATAATAAATCACAGTTAAACAAGAAAGAAAATCTGAATACGTTGGCCATCTCAGAAACATGAGGCACATCAAATGAAACAATAATACGTTCAATATTTTATAATCTACGGAAGTCAATATTTTACAGTGACTAAACATTTTCACAATGAACCTTCGAACTATCAACAATTAAACACTTGATGTAATTTCAACAAACAAGATCTCAGATGATAGCTTGCTGCACAGCTATCATTCCTGAAAGAACTAATATGTATGTAATTTACTTATTGATTTATTACGTTTTATATCATTTCTTTATGCAGAGCAACTGAATGCAGCATGAATACAACATATCTTGTCAAGCTTGTGTATTTATTTACTGAATATGTTTCTGTTGTTGCCAGATGTTTATTTGACTACTGATCAGTTGGTATAAAAAACATTGTAATTTAAAAGTGATCAGTTGCATGTGTTATCTTTTAAGACCATTATAACGACGGTCAAGAGAGACTTCTACCAAACAGAAATATACAGTTATTTAAACAATATTTAACGGCATTTCGTTATCTTTTAGTGCAAGTGCACTGGTGCAAGAATGCTAGCTTATTTATTTATATTTTTCGCCGACCGATGTGGTCGAGCCGTTCTAGGCGCTTCAGTCTGGAACCGCGCGCCCGCTACGGTCGCACGTTCGAATCCTGCCACGGGCATGGATGCGCGTGATGTCCTTAGGTTAGTTCGGTTTAAGTGGTTCTAAGTTCTAGGGGACTGATGACCTCAGATGTTAAGTCCCACAGTGCTCAGAGCCATTTGAACCATTTTATATTTATCGTTAACAGACTGTGTGTGACACAATGTGTATAACATTTTTTTAAATTAAATACTGTTATATTATGCCAGTTTAGCACATAAAGAGGTCAAATTGAGTCAAATCATGTCTGCAGAGCTTATGAACGATGTATTTTTGGTGGAGACGGCCTTCAGCCAATGGAGAAGCAGACAGTGGTGGAATACTGCTAGAGTCAACAGGAGATGGACACTGAGTGGTGGGATCAAGGGAGCGATTCTGGAAGATGGCAGACCTGTCTATGGTAATATGGGCTATTTGATCATGTGGGTGAGATTCTGGGTATTGAACGACCACAAAAATACTCTTATTTCTGAAGGGACTCTGGCGAGATCTGAATGTCCTCCAATGCAGAACTTTAACTTTTTTTGATTGCATTATGCAACTGAGAATAGACAGCGTATGGAATTCTACTGATTATCTTGCACGTGTTAATATGTAAATCGTCATGCTGAACTCTGAACTATTTTGAATTGATGAATATTTCGTGTATTTTGGTCATGAAATGGTCTTCGTAACTCCTGGATAACTGTTTAGTTTGAGGATTCTGCTATCATTCTCATAACACACTCAACGCAACTTTACTGCATTTAATAAGATTATTTCTCTATCTATTATACTTAGTTATCGCAGGACCACTTTCTGTTCATCTGAGCGTTACTTTCTGGAATAAATATTATACAAGATAATTTTCTGTCGTCTACATCAATTGCAAATGTCCGAATAGAACCTCTTTTTATTAATTATTTATTTCAAATGTTCAAATGGTTGTGAAATCTTATGGGATTTAACTGTTAAGGTCATCAGTCCCTAAGCTTACACACTACTTAACCTAAATTATTCTAATGACAAACACACACACCCATCCCAGTGGGAGGACTCGAACCTCCGCCGGGACCAGCCGAATTATTTACTTGATATGTCTGCTTATTTTATTAATTCGCAATTCTAGCCAATGCATAGACTATTAGGCTGCAAGATGACAGCTACAGGCTATTATTTGCAGCGAGTTAGGTGCTGAGCATGAAAGGAGGCGTACGCGGCTCCACCGTACGACATTAGTGAGATATTCTTTTTAAACAGAGCCATGCATAGCCCATTTGACTACGGTATGGCAAAGTAAAGCAAAGCCCAAGATAGGAGGAAGGGCAGGTCGCAACTGATTTGCACGTAAGGAATGCTGGTTAGAGAGCAATTACTAATCAGAATAACCATCAGGTAACGTCGCGTGCCAGAGTACGGATCTGAAGGTATTTACTTCGATAGCCGACCAGTCTTTGGGTTTTTACCTGTCACTTACACTTCTTCCGCCTCTGCAGAGTTACCCAGCAGTTCGGAGCCCATATTAAACTGAGGGTCCTCCTGCAACTGGCTGGGTGATTCGGTTCAAAGGTCGGGGGAAGGCAGTGGCATACCAACTCCAGTAAAAGCACTGTCTTAAAACCAACGTTCGGGGTTGGTGACCGATTTACCGTTATTGCTTTAAGCAAAGTAACTAAGAAAGGATTAAAATACGAAATAATTGCAACTGAGTTTACGTATAAATAACATTACAGAGAAAAGTTCCCAATTACTCCGCTAAAAAAAAAGTAAAGAACGGAACCATTGTGCCACTACGAAGCCCTTCTTTTTCGGTTCTGCTGGAAGACTACTGAAAAAGAAACTTCCTGAATTGTTGCATGGGGGCTTAATTAAATAAATATGAAATGCAAATACTTTTAATTTTTCGTAGCTGTCTGTCCGATTACGCTGTCTCGTAAACGGTTGGCCCTGACTAGTATTTGTACGCAATCTGACTGCATAGAATAGCAACAAGAATGAAAGAAAATTTCCGTTAATACAATTAATTAATGAAGTCCCCAGCAACTATAAAAACTAAAACCAAAACACAAGTGTAGCTGTTCTGTGTGTGGAAGTGTGATTCAACGTACACATCTGGCACGGTTCTTCTTCAATAAGATAAGAAATTTTAAATACCATTTATACTGAAGTAATTAAATAAAATAGAAATACTATAATTGCGTAAGGAAATCAGAATTACACTCTAATACAAGAACACAAGCCAGATGCTTTGTTGACTGAACCTGTAATGACGCATTACTTAAGACATTGAAATAATAAAAAGAAAAGGGAATTTTTTTTACCTTCATATATATTGACGAAAAGCACTCTGATCATTACAATATCTCCATTCGAACAACATCTGCTGTCTAGCCCATCAAACAACTGCATAAAACATGGAACAAGCACTCCCTACTACAACATCTCAACACCGACTCACTACTACCACATCTCGATAAGCACTGACTACTGCCACATGTCGACAAGCACTGTCCACCACGACTTCTCGACAAGAACTGCCAGTGGAGGCGGCGGAATAAAACTCTTTGGCGCAATCTCTGGCGCTGTGGCTCAGTGTAGCCACCTTTCATATGCCCTTCCTCCACGGGCCAGAATTTGATGGTATTTTTGCCAGCATTGGTGGTGAAAATAACACCAAATTCGTCCACAAAAATACAGACAAAAATAAAAGATAATATTAATACGTAAATATCACATAATTAGATAAAATTTTGGCGTTGCACTGACCTTTCAATAACCTAATATATAAAATACAGTAAGCAATACAAATTCTTTCATACATGTGACTTTACATAATAGTTTACACAATACACAAAAAATCAGTTTATACAAATGTTCACATAAAACGCTTTCAATGATTCAAAAAAAAAAAAAAAGTAGTTGATAGTTCCAGCAGTAGCACCCAGCAATGGTCAACAGGTGCAAACAGCAAGAAGTAACATCATTTCAGTAGAAACAGTTCCAACAGTGGCACCCAGCAATGTTGAGTAGGTGCAGACACCGACAAGTGACATCATTTCAATAGAAGCAGTTCCATCAGTTGCACCCAGCAATGTTGAACAGGTGCAGACACCAACAAGTGACATTATTTCAATAGATGCAGTCCATCAGTGGCACCCAGTAATGTTGAACAGGTGCAGACAGCAACAAGTGACATCATTTCAGTAGAAGCAGTTCCATTAGTGGCACCCAGCAATGTTGAGCAGGTGCAGACACCAACAACTGACATTATTTCAGTAGAAGCAGTCCATCAGTGGCACCCAGCAATGTTGAGCAGGTGCATACACCAACAAGTGACATCATTTCAGTAGAAGCAGTCCATCAGTGGCACCCAGCAATGTTGAACAGGTGCAGACACCAACAAGTGACATTATTTCAGTAGAAGCAGTTCCATCAGTGGCACCCAGCAATGTTAAACAGGTGCAAGCACGAACAACAGTTTGAAGGCACACACAATTGCTTTTACAAAATTATTATCAATGCTCTTACACTAAACATACAAATTATAATAAACACACAAATGATATCAGATAATTGTCATATTAAATATTACAAATACACAAATATCAGTAAACCTATAATATTTATGGGTGTCAGTGCAAGCCACAACAAACAAGTAAAATAATATTTAGGAGATAGGTCGGTACCAATTATCTGGGATTAGTAAAGGAAAACACACAAAACACACTCACTCATCTTTCATCCACATTAATGCTACTGTGTAATTGAATAGTGTTAACTGTGTAAATGCAATTCTGTCAAAATATTATGTTCAACTTGTGTATCAAGTAGTAGTGGCAGCAATGTAAAACAGTCGATACTAGTTAGTCAACGTCATATTCATCATGTCAAGACCAATGTTTGCCAAGCCAGATCAAATGTAAGGTTGCTGAACAACTGTCAGTGTGCCAAGATATGCAAATACTTCCTCTCTCCAAAAAAAAGTATATACTGCTTAGTGATTTAACAAAGTATGTGTGTAGACAATCTTCCTTCTACTTGAGTGTTCTAGTCTGCCATCTTCATCCTCCTTGTTCAATATAAACTAAGAAAAAAAATATGCTCCTCACTTATTTTACCTCTTATCCACCAAAACTCCAATAATCATCAGCATCACATAATCTCAATACTTCAATAATACCTCTTAAGTCGATACATATAAACCTTATCATCAATATCATTTACCTTACCTCTTGTCCACCAAAACTCCAATAATCATCAACTTCACACAATCTCAATACCTCAATAATACTTCTTCAATACGTCGATACATATAAACCTTAGCATCAATATCATTTCACTTCCATAACAACTCTTTCCTCTAGTCAGTCTCCTCGAACAAGTACAGATAAAATTCTAGTGCAAACTTCAATACATAATGCCATACAATCCGAAGACACAATGTCCACACACAACCGCTGTGTAATCCATCTAACCCATCTTCTACTCATTATGAATTATAAAATACATTTTGGTTACCTTGTCCATCATAAAATAAAAGAAATGCATACATGACCTCTAATAGCCTTCAGTTTGAATAATTTTCAGTAAGTAGGTGCGAGTACGTAGTATGAAAGATCACATAAGACTTTGAGTGAATAAATCGTAATATTTCACAGTGTGTACACCACTTCAAGAATCATGGCAAAACAGAAGCAAACATGTGGAGTATTTCTTGTGTCAAGTGTCACTTACTATTTCAATTGCTCACGAAGAATGCAGTGTAATAACTGTCAATGGTCTAAACCTAGTGTTGGTATGTCATGTCGTAGCTTCCTTCCTATTACATTTATACAGCTTCCATAAAACCTCAAGCTCATGTGACTTCAATGAAGTTTCTTGTACCAACGTCGTTCGTAGAATTATAGCAGTTCATTTTCTTATCTTAAAAATATGAGGCACTGAGCGTAAGCAAAACATGCAACAGCGAGTAAATATACCAGCAGAGAACAGAATGTCAACAAGTGGATGCAGCACAATTCCTACAACGAGGCTCTGCCAAGCGAACAATTTATAATTAATACCACAGTGTAACCTAAACTCCACGTTCGTACACCTCATATCAGCATTTCTATATACCAAATTAAAGAGTAGTTAAGACAACAAACAGAAATGTATAAATATGCAATCCATACGCACAGCAGCAAACATATATCTTACACAATAAACAGGTCATTAGCATCATATCAGCATAAGCAAATAAATGTTCATATGTACTCTTAATAAGTAAACATGAAGGCGCAAGCAGATAAATCACAAATTATAACTTACATACATATCAGCACAACTAATCAGGTGACAATTATAATTTAAATAAATAAGCACAGCAGGCACATAATTAAAAAATATGACATCAGTGAAAAAGCAGTGCAGCCAAGCGATCCATAATATATACAAATAACAACCCTGTTCATTAATCAATCATTGTCAAAATCAGTTAACGTACGCAAGCACGTCGCTTCACAAGTAAATTCATAGAACATGAAATTTAGCACAAAGTGTGAATCATGTAATTTCGAGCAGAAAATTACGTCTCAAGTACGTACCTAAGTGGAAATATGTTTCCTGAAAAATAAACTCAATTAATAGTTACCTTTTTAGTTTATTACTTTCTTCTTCGAAATTACATTCTTCCTGAAATTTTCTCCATAGCAAGTTCTCTTAACGTCGGAGACACACAGAATTTACCTGAAGTTCTTCAAGATTTTATACAACCGTATCCTGAAAAATACTGAACGTTAATAACATAATTCATCAAGTCACTATAGCTTTATACTGAATTTATTCGGAGAGATTAGACTGTGTATTTGTTTACGGCTGTCAGTGCATTCGCACTGAGCGCTCGATCAGCTGTAGGTGCGTGACGTAGGAAGTGATTGTTTGCGGTCAACGACTGCCTTGTGCTGCGCGCAGACTTCACTGTTGCTTTGAGTATGTGCCGCCGCCAAAACACAGCGCGGTATCCTTGTATTCTCTGCATGTTTACATGTAGCTGTTAGTTTCTCTTAAGTATGTCATTCCACAAAAATTTTAACGTTCGATATATGATGTATTCCCTTAGAGCGCCGAGATTTAAGAGTTTCTATTCGACAGTGTTATCATGAATACTTTTGCGAATTCTATATGGACCGTTATAAAACAGAAAAAATTTGCGACACAAGCCCTTTCCCTTGTGAGACAAACGATGAGACTTAATTAACACCTTTTGACCAACTGACAAGATTTTTAAACGACCAGGACGTTTAGCTGATTTCTCTCTTCTAGCAGCCGCAGATGCAATATTTCGTAGAGCCAGGTTGACAACTTCAGAATGCCGCAGTTTCCATGTAGGCGGAAAAGGAACGATTTCAGGAATGTGATTCGTCGGTGATTTATTTTTTAATATTAATATAGGCGGTAAAGAAGTTGAATCATTAGGGAGTTCATTCAGAATGTTTTGAAAAATATGAAGGTACTGAACCCACGTTCTGTGATTCTGATGACAATAAAGTCGGCACAATTTATTGATTTCCTTCATCCATCACTCTGAAGCATTAGATTGAGGGTGAAAAAGTGAAATGAAAATTGGTTTAATCATACGACGCTGTAGAATACGAAGCCAACTTTTAGAGCGAAACTGTGATCCATTATCTGATATAACCTTATCAACATGACCCACTTCTTTAAGAAAATGTTTGATGAAAGCATTAGATACTGAACGAGCTGTTGCTTTGCGTAAAGGTGTAAAACACACATATTTTGATGTCAATTCCACTGCTACCAAAATGTACGCAAAACCATTAGTAGAACGAACCACTGGACCGAACAAATTGACTGCAGCCATGTCCTTTAATTTCGCTGGAATGATAGGAAACAACGGTGCTCTGTGAGAAATAGTTGGCGGCTTAGCCTTTTGACATAATTTGCATTTGGCAAGAACAGATCGAATACGTTTTTCCATATTACTGAAGTAGCAATTTTCTCGTAATTTATGAAAGCATTTTCTGGGACCAAAGTGTGCGTAACTGAAATGTGTACACCAAATCAGTTTATTAACCCACTCATCAGGAATACAAACTAACCAAACAGAGTTGTCAACCGATTTTCGTTTAAAAAGAATATCATTGCGAACTAAATAATACTGTCTAATCGCTACGCTTTCCTTTCTCCTCCACTACTCCTTAATGTCCTTCCAGATTGGATCCTTATTTTGCTCCTTAGAGATGTCCTGGAGCGAAGAAGAAATAAAATTTTCAAACGCAACACCTTTAATATACATCAAACAATAATTGTTTTCTTTGCAGTCCTCTTCAGCACTTTGTTTCAAACCCATAGGTGCACATGATAAAGCATCAGCAACAATATTTGAAGAACCCTGTATGTAAACAATACTAAAGTCAAATTCCTGTAGATACAATGCCCATCGTGACAATCTTCCATGAGTTAATTTTGTTGACATAAGAAATTCCAGAGCCCGATGATCGGTGTAAACCTTAGTATGTCTGCCATACAAAAATATGCGAAATTTTATGAAAGCCCATACAACAGCCAAAGCCTCAGGTTCCGTAATCGAATAATTCTTTTCTGATTTAGAGAGAACACGACTTCCAAATGCAATAGTCTTCTGTACTACAACGCCGTTTTCTTCTATCTCTTGAAATAAGTGTGCACCTAGGCCTTTGTATGATGAGTCCGTCGCCAAACAAAAATCTTTAGATAAATCCGGAAGTGAAAGAAGTGGAGCAGCAACTAAAGCATCACGAAGCTGTTCAAATTCTGATTGAGCTTCCTCATCCCAACACCAATTAGAATTCTTTCCAGATAGTTCACATAAACGAGGTGTGGCCAAATTGTCCAATCTAACAAAGCGTCTAAGAAAATTACAGACACCAAGGAAACTACGAACATCACGTTTTGTGGTAGGAACAGCATAATTACGAATAGCGTCTAGTTTCTCTGGATCAGGAAGAATACCTTCTGTAGAAATAATATGACCAAGAAATTTCACCTGAGAACGACCAAATTCAGATTTTTCCAAGTCCACTGTAATGCCAACTCTTGCAAAAATACGTAATAATGAATCCAAAATTTTGTTATGCTCACTCCAAGAACGTTTAGCAATAAGAATATCGTCAACATATGAAGTAATATTGTCACGAAGATAAACAGGTAAAATTTCGTTTAAACTACGAATGAATGCTGCTGAAGGTACAGTAAGTCCAAATGGTAATTTCCGAAATCACTTTTGGGTAAAATAGTCATATCCGGTTATTCTTCACCGATTCTCTAGATAGATTGATAGTCGAAGAGTTGTTTTTATAGATACAAAGAACAGTGAAAGAGTAGGCAGCGGTGCAGAAAACTAAAACGGAAATAGCACCACTACAGCTCGGGGCCCTGTGAACGCTACGGCACATATTCACTTAGTGTAGTGAATCCCCTGAGGACTTTAATAGCTGCACATAAATTTCAGTTTGTGACTTAGTGGCCAGTTTCGTGGAAGTGCGTACATAAATCGATCTATCCATGAACATGGATGTATGTCATTCTTAGAATTGCGAAACACCTTAAATTTCCGAACAGTCAAAAAGTGTTTATAGTCAAAGTTTTCTCCTCGTGGCGACAAAGACCTACCCGCGTCTGTCCCAGTCCGAATGTCGATTATTGTCAAGTTCGCGCGCCTGGCGCTCTCTTGTTGCATCCCTTAAATGAAACAAATTACTTTCTTCAAACCCTTCTGCTATCTGTGATTCTAAATTTCTTTTGCTGTCTTTTCCTACGATTTCGCCTTCAATTTGTTTGACCTGCTTTTGTAATGCCTCAAATTCCCTTTTAACGCGTTCATTAAATTTTCCGTTTTTCAACATGCTTATTTATGTTCTGGTACTCTTCAGTTTCTGCAAATGGTAATGGAGCTGTATCATCCGAATCTCTGTCCCCATTTAAACTAAGACTTGTCAATTTATCTGAAATCTCCTCAACTCTTTCCGATAAGTCACCTAATTGTTCTTTCTGTTTATTTACGTCTTCCGTAAGTGTCGCGACTCGGGTTTCAGTATTGACACATTTAGTAGTTAACTGTTCATATTGTTGTGTTAGGTTATTTATTCTGTCATTTGGTACTGATTCCCCGATTCTCTCAAATATTTCCTCCTTATCGTGTGCACGTTGTAAATTTAACTCTGAAAATTTTTGTACTATCACGCGATCTTTTTCTTCCCGTTCTCTGTCCTGTTCCTCTTGTCTGATTTCTGTTGAAATTAAACTATTATTGTGAGCATTCAAAATCGGTTGTACTTCTTCTCTAATTTCTTTTTTTTGATTCATCTTTCATGTTTTTGAAACATGTCCCTGTTCGTGAGCCTAACTGTGTTTCCATTGTTTCCATCTCGGTTTTACTTGTTCCTATCTCTGTTTTTAATTCAGATCCTAACCGTGTTTCCATTGTTCCCATATCAGTTTCTGACCGTGTTGCCAAAGTTCCCATCTCTGTTTTAATTGTTCCTATTTGTGAGTCTAGTGAGTCTAACCGTGTTTTTAATTCAGATCCCAAATTTAATATTGCACTCATTAACTGCTCCATTTCTTCTGTCGTTAACCACGTAATCTGAAAATTTTTCGATTGGGAAAAATTTTGAACTGTTTCCGGACTATTTTCCCTGCTTATTAAATTGTTTTCAACTCCATTATTCATCATACTGTTGTCCTGTGTTGGCGAGTTCACCATGTCAACAATTTCGTTATTCTGACTATTAATCATTTTTGCCTTTTTCATTGATCGCGTAATCATTTACAAAACATACAAAACTCGTCACTATACGAAAATTACACACAATGACACTTTATCTCCAACAATACCATTCACATGAAATGTTTTCCGACAAACACGCCTAACGAACAATTAGAACGTTCACTATTGCACAAAATTGTCAGACCTGTATACAAGACATCAAAAATTAAATTCTGCAAAAAAAAAAAAAATACCATTAGAAGAATAACAATTACCAAATCTACACATACAATATAGACTACAATTACTAAACCACAAATTACTACAACAATACTACTGTCTACTATTTTTACAATCAGAAGAATTCCAAGGGACGATCCGAAGCAGCGGTCGCCACGTGCATGGGGGCTTAATTATTTAAAAATAATGCAAATACTTTTAATTTTTTTTAGTCGCTGTCTGTCCGATTACGACGTCTCGTAAACGGTTGGCCCTGACTAGTATTTGTACGCAATCTGAGTGCATAGAATAGCAACAAGAATGAAAGAAAATTTCCGTTAATACAATTAATTAATGAAGTCCCCAGCAACTATAAAAACTACAAAACCAAAACACAAGTGTAGCTGTTCTGTGTGTGGAAGTGTGATTCAACGTACACATCTGGCACGATTCTTCTTCAATAAGACAAGAAATTTTAAATACCATTTATACTGAAGTAATTAAATAAAATAGAAATACTATAATTGCGTAAGGAAATCAGAATTACACTCTAATACAAGAACACAAGCCAGATGCTTTGTTGACTGAACCTGTAATGACGCATTATTTAAGACATTGAAATAATAAAAAGAAAAGGGAATTTTTTTTACCTTCATATATATTGACGAAAAGCACTCTGATCATTACAATATCTCCATTCGAACAACATCTGCTGTCTAGCCCATCAAACAACTGCATAAAACATGGAACAAGCACTCCCTACTACAACATCTCAACACCGACTCACTACTACCACATCTCGATAAGCACTGACTACTGTCATATGTCGACAAGCACTGTCCACCACGACTTCTCGACAAGAACTGCCAGTGGAGGCGGCGGAATAAAACTCTTTGGCGCAATCTCTGGCGCTGTGGCTCAGTGTAGCCACCTTTCATTGTATAGAGTTTTATGTACAATGTATAAGGAAGCGTCATCCACGTGCAACCAGTTTTTCCGTCTGGTGCTATAAATTTTTGACTGTCAAGATCGCTGCAATATTTATTCATATAGTTACCGGTTTCAGCATTTCTCTGTTGTCATCTTCGGATCTGCAAAAGACGGGGCCAAAAATGCTAGGATACGGCAACTAACATAACAGCACACATTAATATCGCCAAGATTTGCAATACATGGAAAAACAATATAACTATGTTTTTTTCTGATATTCATGAGAGAATTTAGCATATCCTTTACCAGCACTACCTTCTTTCAGTGACGTGCTTCGATGCATGGTTTTTGGAAAGAGCTCTTGGTATACCAAGGGCGCAATATTCGTATCAAAGGAAACGTAGTTTAACTGTATGGAGTCATAATATAAAAAATGAGTATATTTGTGATATGTATGGTGTGTGCTGCACGTTGTTGGTTTTTTTTGTTACATGGGTCCGAGAACGATGGAGCAACGCCGGCGGACTTGCGGCAACAAGGTAGGGCGGCCCTGAAAGTTGGTGACCATGCGAGCGAGGCCGACGGCAGTGCCACGCCGGAAGTAGTCGTCGGTGGGACAGCGGCCTATAGATATTGTATTGCAATGTATTGTAGAAAGAAAAAAAAGAGGAAAGCCTTTGTACGATCTTAATTCGTGTATCAGTTATAGCCTGGTTGTCTTCACAGCATCAAGTCGCACTCATACGTGTGAGCAACCAGAGTTTCCGTCACTACATTGACGAAACAAATTCGTTCTGAAGAACGAATAAAAACTGAACAGAAGAAGGTTATTAATGGAAAGTAAAAAACCTGTGTTAAGAAGTTATTTGTCGCAACAGTATGTGTGCCAAATGCTCATCGTGTTAAATCTTATCCAGACCCTGTTACTGAACAGAAGCTGAATCAGTAGAGTGAGACTGAAGAAAAGGAAGTGGACTATCTTCGAGACTGATGATTTTCGGTTAAGTGACTCTGGGTGTTGAAGGCAGTATTAACATCCGCGATCAATTTTGAAAGGCTATTACATCCTCTTTAAGTGATGTACAGTTTTCAAAAGTGAAAAGACGCCACAATTTTGGACACTTGACGTAACGTTAGCTCACAGATATGTGTTCATAGCTGCGATCACGACTGATTGTCTTATATGCTCAGCTGCGAAAAATACCTAATTGCATGAGATTATGAGCAGATTTAGTCATCACAGTTAAGCTAGTCCTATTAAACAAAAACCTGCTACAATAAAGTATTTCTTCGAAAGAGGCGACGGGGATATCGACACAATATTGAGGAACATTTTTGCAATACTCTCGTAAAGTTAAGGCCTTAGCAGGATCACCTTATAAGCCAGTGTGAAGACTAGTGACCTCCTAAGAGCACTGAAAGACCGAATAGGTCAACATATTAGCATTAGAATTGCTAATATCGTTGGAAACGTATTATTATTACGAACTACATATGGTCATATCGATTGACGGACGCGATGAAGGGTTAGTATGTGCCCATCAACCCGCCGCAGATTACATCATTACACAATCTTTTACTTCAGTACAGTAAGTGGTGCTGTGCAATGCATGTCCATATTGGTATCGTGAGCTGTACTATAAGTCGCCATATCGGTTTTAAAATAACAGCTTTGTACACAGACGTTATTGTGTCGAATACAAGTGCTCAAATTAATCACAACTTAAGAACTCACAGATCCCTGCGTAAAAATTATTAGTGATACGTAAGTCATTATTGAACGAGCCCGCCCGGCTAGCTGCGCGGTCTAACGCTCGGCTTCCCGAGCGGGAAGGCGTGCCGGTCCCCGGGAGGAATCCGCCCGGCGGACTAGCGTCGAGGTCCGGTGTGCCGGCCAGCCTGTGGATGGTTTTTAAGGCGGTTTTCCATCTGCCTCGGCGAATGCGAGCTGGTTCCCCTTATTCCGCCTCAGTTACACTATTTCGGCGATTGCTGCCCAAACACCATCTCCACGTACGCGTACCGCGTACACCATAATTACTCTACCACGCAAACATTTGGGCTTACACTCGTCTGGTATCAGTTGTACCCGGGGGGGGGGGGGGGGGGGAGGGAGGGAGAAGGGTGAAAGGAGGAGAGGGAAAGGGGGGGGGGGAGATCCACTGGGGACCAAACCGCACAGTAACACTGGGTTCGGTGTGGGGCGGCGGTAGGGGTGGATGGCCAGCTGTGGCCTGTTGTGGGGTTGTAAACCACTGAGGGCTATGGCGAGACGAAGCCTCTCCGTCGTTTCTAGGTACCCGGTTCCATACATATATATACACACACACACACATACACACATTATTGAACAAATCATTATTGTCAATATCAGACCCTTTGATGGAGTAGACGTATGTGTACAGAGATATCAGAGTCAGAATTACGATACACGTGAACAACGGCCTGCGCGAAGTTCGCGAAATTACACAATAAAGCAGTGGTTCCGTACCTTTCTGACACTATCTGGCACCACTACCCCTGAGTGCAATAAGATACTAGCTACAACCTCCCCTTCCAAAAATATTAACATTAACGCCTAACTAAAACTTTATAGTGAAAAAAAATTATTTGAGCGCTTGTGTTCTTAAAACGATGTAAGACACATATTTAGTTTTTGTAGGTATTGTATTAAATCACGAACAAGTCAGTCAGAGAGACGACCAATATTGCTTATTAACACCAACCTTTTTTTGAATAGACTGGTGAAGCAATTACAAGAGCATTGCGAGTGCTACCTACAACTCCTCCTCAGAAAAGAAAGCCAACTATCCAAATTTGTGGCAGTCACTTGTAACAAAATATGCTTCCTCTGCGTCACTCCTCTCCCTAGCGACACTTGATACTGCCACTATTCAACCAAGGTAATATGTGTGCACGACATTTACTGTCCGTAACTCACTTCGTTGCTGGAATCGATACTTCTGATTTAGACGACTTCAAGCTGCTTATGGATTGTGTTTGACCACTGCCACTAATAATAATAATAATAATAATAATAATAAAACTGTGTAGGCGCTACAGCAGTGTGCTAGCCATTACACAGTTACTGTTGTGATGTACTATCAGTGACTTTGCTTATTGTTGCGAATCGAGTTATGGCGCAATTTCTGGTCTAGTGCTGGAACTACAGTACCTACAACTCATTGACATGAGATATTTATGCGTATGCGATATATGTATATTTTATTATCGTACTGTCAGTTTCACTGTCTTACTGAGAATGATGTTCATACTTTCGTTCCACAAGCTGTGGCTTTCACCACATCGTGTCACGCATTAAAGCTAGTACTAGAAAAATGTAATTATTGGTAATTCATGTAATTACTTTTATAGTCTTACGAAATATTAGGTCGGTGCATAAGTTCGTAAAGTTTTTGTTTTGTTGGTATTCCGGTTTCTATGCATTTATAGATTTTCATTTCTTTCTGTAGTTCACTGTTGCTAGTTGAGTTTACATTGAGAGGCACCCACATGCCTTGCTCATACTGTGGCATCAAGCAGTCAGGCCTGCAAGATGAGTGGTCTGCCAAGCGAGTGGATTCATTCTTATTTATCGAGTAATATGAACTCTCGTACTCTCAATTAAGTTACAATTATCCTCCTGTATGAATAATACGCAACAGAAACGCACATCTGACTATAAGTAATTTACAGAATTCTGACTGTTTACTACGCACTGGCAATACCACATTTTCTTTCTGTCTTTTATTTAACGGCTTTTATCAACACGTGGCCACCGCACTGAATATGAATGGCGCACACATTATAAATTCGGGACATCATGACAACATACAATTCGAAGGAAAAGGCCACCAATCTTTTTCTTTTCACTATCTTATTTATTCCGATAAATGCTATAACCTAAACACACAAATTCTATAACCTACAACAATAACACACGAGAAATTCCGCCCAGTGGGCGTGGCTTTACATTGATGAATCTCTATCTTATGGTCTCGTAATTATTTAACGCTACAGTGCACTTTCTGGATAGGATGGTGGATCATTTATTATTTCTTACACTTCGACTCTCACAATCATCATCACGAAACTTTCCTCCAGACCGAGCAGTACAAAAGGAACACGCATAACCCACTACCTCTGAAACTACCTTGCTACTCTCCCATGCAAACCACACATACTTAAATTACATGACATACACCACACTACAACATGAAATACTACACAGGGAATAGTCACAACATTATCACTTTCAGCTTTCCCACTTCAATTACTATTTATCCCAGTTTCACACGACACTGCCCCACTTCGTAATTCTACTTTCCTACTATGAACTCTGGAGATATATGCACGTCTTCCTGTGCAATGCAAGCCAAGTGGCGTTGCTGGATAGACGGCTGACTCACCTTGTTTCTCTCTCAGAGTGTTACAGTTTGAATCAAGCGTCACACGGAAACATATCTCGCAAAGTAATATTAAGAACGTATTCATCACACACACGAGTCCTCAACTGATACCATGGACGAGTACTTCTCTTTATCCGTTGTCTCATACACAGATTGAGACTCACACAGTACTCGCCACGTGGAAGTACTCGCCTCTAATTTCAAGTCCTGCACACGCTATTTCTTAAATATTTCAACTTGCAGTACACACGCTAGTAACTCAGCTTAACTTAAGCACACGGAAGTATTTCAACTTATTTCTACACGTGGTTTCATTGTGACCGTTGGTCACTTCCGAAGATTACTACGATCCCATTAATATTACCTGCCTGACATTTAATTCTCCTCACAAAAGTTCCTGAAATAAATTATTATTTCAAACTGCTCTTAAATATTCCACATGCATACCATGTCTCCACTCTTTTGTCTTTACGGAGTACAACTAAGGCAGGTCTTAACAGCACAAGATCCAGCGGCAGAGTGCTGAAACATGGCCGTTCTTCAGGTCCTCTCGCACCTCTGTCGAAGTGGGGGAGCACCTTGCTACCATATTGATCAGCCACATTTCAGGCGCTCAAAGCTCAGGTAAATTTCATCTCTTTGGTCCCACCAAAGGTGGCCAAAGGATCGTCTCAAAGATGATCATATATTCACATTCACTATAAACTGGATGTAGGGATTTATTTTGTCGGAGTGCACATGTGATCCATTAAATAAATAAATTGTCATTCTTTCCCACACTGGTATCCGGCTTCGCTGTATTAATTGAAATTGAGTTATTTTTACAAAAAATATGTTGTTCAGGCAAGAATAATGAAGTATGTTGTACCTATTTTCAATGTCGGGCGGTACTGTACCCTTTCAACATATTGGCATTTCGTCATTTAGAGAGTGTGTGTAGAGCTGTGGACGCTAGAAAACGGAGTGTCAACTGGAGAAATAGAAACATTTCCGACATATTCTTCTGTTTGCGTCCAGTAAAGGGGTGACAGCGGCGCAGGCAGCCAGAAACATCTGCGCCGTGTATGAGGATAATGCCATTGGACGGAGTACGGCAAGAACATTGTTTCCTCCTTTTAAGGAGGATCGTTTTGACATTAGTGACTCTCAAATGGTTCAAATGGCTCTGAGCACTATGGGACTTAACATGTGTGGTCATCAGTCCCCTAGAACTTAGAACTACTTAAACCTAACTAACCTAAGGACATCACACAACACCCAGCCATCACGAGGCAGAGAAAATCCCTGACCCCGCCGGGAATCGAACCCGGGAACCATTAGTGACTCTCCACGTTCAGGGAGACCATCAGGGTCTGATGAAGATCGTTTACATGCATTAACCCATAATGATCTATGTCATTGTACTCGAGAACTGGCAAATGTGATGAACTGTAATCATACACCATCATGCGACATTTGCATGCAGTGGGGAAAGTTCAAAGATCGGGTGTGTGGGTATAGCATTCTCTAAGCCAAAATCAAAATCAGCGGATGATGATGTGTCCATTTCTGCTCGCTCGTCATCAACTGGTTCGTGAACAACAGCAGCCATTCCTATCCTGTGTCGCTACTGGTGACGAGAAATGGAGTCTTTATCCTAACACAAGGAAAATAAGGGAATGGTTGAGCCCAAACAAAGCAGCAATTCCCCGTACAAAGACTTGCGCGCACTCACAAAAGATCATGTTTTGCCCCTGGTGGGAGAGCGATGTTGTGGTGTAGTATGGATTACTCCCCCGAGGTGTTACCATCACTGCTGGCATTTACTGTCAACAACTGAGACGTCTTGCAGACGGAATACAAGGACGACGACCAGGAAGACGTCGTGGTGTGATGGTAACCCACGATAGTGTCCGCCCGCATTCTGCCGGACTCAGAAAACGTACTATACAGGAGTTGGATTTGGAAGTCACGCCGCAGCCACCTTATTCACCTGATCTTGCGCCCTCAAGTTTTCATCTTTTCCGGCCTCTGTCGAACAACCTTTAACGAACTTCCTTCACGGATTAAAATGCGCTCCGAAGGTGGTTCGACGAGTTCTTCCTCACAAAACCAAGTGATTTCTATACTAGCGAAGTCGAGAGGTTACCCCAGTGTTGACAGATCGCTGTAAATATCGAAGGACAATATATTATTGATAACTAAAGTCTCTGTTATGTGTCTGATGTGTTTATTAAACTTAAGGAAAAACGCTACCAACTTATGCACCAACCTAAGAATTATAACAGCAATGATATTTTAAAAATAATTTAGTTTCCTGACGGAAGCACAATTGAACTCTTCTGTTTTTATGCCTCAGAAAATTTCAGTTTACTCCTTAGGGGATATTTACCCATGAGTTGACAAGCGCTGCCTTACAGCATCGAATGCACAGAATTGCCGCAAAAATGTGACACTATGGGAGACTGCCGGTGCCTTGCGCACTGCATCATCTCGCCCATTGTAGCACATAAGTGTTGTGACTATCGCAAAAGAGTTTTGGAATGCAGTGAGCAGAGCACTAACAGTACGCTGAGCCTTTCGTCACTGTCTGAAGCAAAATACTCTGAGAACCCTGTGGTGAGTTGTGCGACAGATGAGATACCGTCAAAAGCCGGTTCTGGAGAACTATTTCCTCAATTTGCTGCACCATTTAGTTGCCGACTGCAGACGGGTGAGAACTTCAGCCCATGATTATGAACATCCGCCTATCCACTCCTAAACAAACAACACCAATGACGCACTCTATCTTGCCTCGTCACTTTCGATGTGTATACAGCGCAAGTTTCGCGATGTTAAGTCCACCGCTTGTGCAATATTATTTCCTGGACGCGCCTGTGTGGAAGCGAGAGTGATAGCTCTCCCTTTGCCAGCGGCCTGGAGATGATGGACCGGTGCGTCCGTAATCGTCCTAAATCGGCAGTGGGGTAGTGCTTGGGCCGACTAGGCTCGTTTCAAGGGCAAGTGTTTTCCAGCTCCTGGGGGAAAACAGGCTCCTCTCCTAGAGAAGTTCCAGTAACGGGACCAGGAAGTGCCCAACGGAAATTTCCGAGGCTGACTGGCAAGAAAGCGAGGGTGTAAAATACACTCCTGGAAATTGAAATAAGAACACCGTGAATTCATTGTCCCAGGAAGGGGAAACTTTATTGACACATTCCTGGGGTCAGATACAACACATGATCACACTGACAGAACCACAGGCACATAGACACAGGCAACAGAGCATGCACAATGTCGGCACTAGTACAGTGTATATCCACCTTTCGCAGCAATGCAGGCTGCTATTCTCCCATGGAGACGATCGTAGAGATGCTGGATGTAGTCCTGTGGAACGGCTTGCCATGCCATTTCCACCTGGCGCCTCAGTTGGACCAGCGTTCGTGCTGGACGTGCAGACCGCGTGAGACGACGCTTCATCCAGTCCCAAACATGCTCAATGGGGGACAGATCCGGAGATCTTGCTGGCCAGGGTAGTTGACTTACACCTTCTAAAGCACGTTGGGTGGCACGGGATACATGCGGACGTGCATTGTCCTGTTGGAAAGCAAGTTCCCTTGCCGGTCTAGGAATGGTAGAACGATGGGTTCGATGACGGTTTGGATGTACCGTGCACTATTCAGTGTCCCCTCGACGATCACCAGTGGTGTACGGCCAGTGTAGGAGATCGCTCCCCACACCATGATGCCGGATGTTGGCCCTGCGTGCCTCGGTCGTATGCAGTCCTGATTGTGGCGCTCACCTGCACGGCGCCAAACACGCATACGACCATCATTGGCACCAAGGCAGAAGCGACTCTCATCGCTGAAGACGACACGTCTCCATTCGTCCCTCCATTCACGCCTGTCGCGACACCACTGGAGGCGGGCTGCACGATGTTGGGGCGTGAGCGGAAGGCGGCCTAACGGTGTGCGGGACCGTAGCCCAGCTTCATGGAGACGGTTGCGAATGGTCCTCGCCGATACCCCAGGAGCAACAGTGTCCCTAATTTGCTGGGAAGTGGCGGTGCGGTCCCCTACGGCACTGCGTAGGATCCTACGGTCTTGGCGTGCATCCGTGCGTCGCTGCGGTCCGGTCCCAGGTCGACGGGCACGTGCACCTTCCGCCGACCACTGGCGACAACATCGATGTACTGTGGAAACCTCACGCCCCACGTGTTGAGCAATTCGGCGGTACGTCCACCCGGCCTCCCGCATGCCCACTATACGCCCTCGCTCAAAGTCCGTCAACTGCACATACGGTTCACGTCCACGCTGTCGCGGCATGCTACCAGTGTTAAAGACTGCGATGGAGCTCCGTATGCCACGGCAAACTGGCTGACACTGACGGCGGCGGTGCACAAATGCTGCGCAGCTAGCGCCATTCGACGGCCAACACCGCGGTTCCTGGTGTGTCCGCTGTGCCGTGCGTGTGATCATTGCTTGTACAGCCCTCTCGCAGTGTCCGGAGCAAGTATGGTGGGTCTGACACACCGGTGTCAATGTGTTCTTTTTTCCATTTCCAGGAGTGTAACTTTGTGGAGGAGAGTTTTTGGAGTTCGCGACATTGGGAGTCGCGGGCTGGAGGTGAGACGTCGTGGGCCTCGCAGGACGGGGTCCGTGTGCTGAAGTGCGGGCAGCTTGTGGTCCTTCGTCATTAACGACGCTACATTTCAAATACAGAACGATTAGAAGAATTTCAAGCGCATTACAGTGCGCGTGCATGAAATTCTGTTTAGTCTCTTTCTTGTCTTGTAGGTGCGTTGACTTTCAGTGCAAGTGCTCGACGCGAAAAGACATCTTATGTCTGAGGCTAGCTGGGGGCAGTGTCCACTGAGTGAAGATGACTTGCGAAGCTTAACTGAAACAGATAAATCCCATTTGTTTCTATAGAAAATTAACTGCGTGCCTTTGGATGTATTCTGACCTACTGACATGTAACAGAATTCCTGTTCTGGGTATGTTGACGATATTACCCCGGCGGAAGTTGGTAGAAGCCAGTCGGTGTACACATTCTAGCCCAGTGGTCGCATTTTGAAATCATCCCGCGGGTAGCTGCACAGCTTCTTTGCTTTTAATAACTGAATTTCGTGTAGTAAGAAGTTTTAACCCTGTCTCGCGGGTCAAAACGTAGTTGGCGAAATTCAGGTGAACTGCTTTCACAGGTGATTTAGTGCAGAGAATTAATCTGGATCCGCCAACAAACATTTCCGATCAACCCTTTGAGCCCAAGTGGTTTCTGCCTGAAACCACCACTTTATTAATTTTGTTTTGAAGTAACAGAGCCGTCAACATGAAACCACATAAGCTGTTGCACGAATGATGCATCTAATGGTACACTGAGGTACTTGCATTGTTGCACTCACTTATTAGCGGCCAAGGCAAAAGTCGACGAGGAGACTGTGCTAAATGTTTGTAGGACACTGTGACTCCCAGTTTTGTTTTTTATGGCGACGTTGAGGAGGTCACTGACAGTGAAAATGAGTATATCCAAAATTACCGTAACGCAAATCTGAGTTTACACTATTGCTTTCATGAGGTTTCGAAATGAAAGCACTGGGGCAGTTTGCAGTTTTGACGCAACATTCATTACATTTTAGGTCAGTGCGTCGGGTGGTTATTTGCGACGCGGCGCGCGGTGCGAGAACTGCGACCGCGAGCGGCACTTGGCACGGCGTATCCATATTTCTTAGCCAGAAACACCGAATTACAATAGGGTTTCACGTTTGGTAGAATTTTCAATTCTACACTGATTTCCAATGGTTAATGTAGATTAACAGAAGCAACGTACCATGCTGTATTAAACGGAGGTAACTATCCGGATAGCTCTGGTACCTTTTGTGACAAGAGCGTGGTTGGCCATTTTAAGGCCGGTGGAAGCGGACCCGGGAAGTGTGCTGGCGGCACCTGGGGAGTGCAGGGCTGGTTTCTGCTTAACTGTCCAGGAGGAGGAAGCGTGGCGGACGCGCAGGTAACTCGCGGCAGCAATCTTTGGGCGGGCGGCCCCCGCGGGGCGGCGCTCCTTCTGCTGAATTCCGGACGAGGGCCGCAGAGCTGCCCTAAAATATCACCTCCCGGCGCTGCCACAAATGCGAAACGAGTTACCTTCTTTCCATCGCCACGCGCCGTCTCCGGAGATGAAGAACGCCGCTGAAATACCGCAGCGAGCGAACGTTCGCCGAGTTCCTTCCCTTTTGCCGTCTGGTATCGCTTTACGGCTGGTGACAGCTGGGAGCTGGGGAGAGCGGCAAACGTTGTCCCGACATTCCATAGGCGCTTTCCAATTCCACCTGTCCCGGGAACCGGGAATAACTTCCATAGTCTGCGGCTCACAGCAGCAAAAGATACGATACGTTTGGGGCAAACACGAGCTAACACTTTACTATATGTAAGAGCAAAATAGGTCCACCAGAACGTAATGGAAATTCTCCAAGGCTAACAAACCTGCTAAAGGCCTTCAACATCGCTGTTGCCCCACCATCAACAATTTTTTTGAGTACACACCAATCAGGTTATTAAAGACTGACAAGAACAAGTGTTCAGGAAAAGGATTGGCTGTAGTTGGGACTTTTTGTACAAGCCAAATTACCGATACTTCCTGACTAACGAGATACTGAGGAAATATTTGCGGGAGTTTGTAGCTAGTGCGTCCGCGCAAGGTCTGTTGTTGGGCTGCCGGTTATTATATTGGGAGGGGGGGGGGGGGGGGGGGAGAAAGGGGCGTTGCTATCGATGGACCACCTAAAGAATGTGTGTGATAAGATCTTCGGATATTATAATAAATATTTTATTTTCAGTGTAACTTCAACATTAGCTTTTGCGTTTCACTACAGTACGCACAGAAGTCAAAACAACAAATTTCAAGAATATATCTGAAAAATAGACACGTCTGTCATCTGGCCAATCAAGGGGACTGGTTACCCTCATTCAGTCAGACAGTTTTCGTGTCTGGGCTACAGCATAATAACTGATAAATACCACACACATCTAAATAAATGTCAATACATTCCATTTTTTTTTAATTTTTGGGAGTTTTTTGCTTAGATATGAAACCGAACAGCATGTCTTCGGAATCATGGAGGTTAAAAGTAGAAATGTCACCTTAGAAGGTAAAAAAAACACACATATGACTGATTACTAAAACACTTAAAAAGTATCAAAAAGTGTATAATGAAAACTATTACTTAAATTTTATTCATTGTGGCCTACTCATGCCTAAGATTACAAGAAAATCGAGGTGCGTCATTTGAAGCAACTCGCACTGCATCGCTTAATGCCTAGCCTCCGACCACTGCACATAACTTTACATTACGAATATGACAAAATCGTACGAATTGCTTGTTCTTTCCAGTAATTGCAAAATTTAATCACTATTATCATATCACTACGACGTTACAGCGATTAATGCTAGCCAATTACAAGAATATAGTGCAAATCTTACATTTTTTCACTGTTTCTCTGTGACTTCGTTGAACAACTCACCATTAAGATGACGAACCTTTGGCAGCAGAGCCACACTTAATGACCGCTAGAATGAGGCTATTGTCAATATCCACAGCGAATTCGAGCCGGCGCATCGATAGCAACTTCGCTGTACATAAACAGGGTATTTTATAATTCCTCTTACAGGCTTCTTCGTGTTGTAGAGTGAACTTACTAGATAAAATTTTATAAGGAACCCTTGTCCACAAATGTTACACGATTTCGTTACACAATAAATCACACAAATGTAAATACTGTCAATTCAACTATATGCAAAGGGATTAAAATTACCTACGAACAACTTAGATTGGAACGATCACATAAAAATTATGTGGTTGGTTGTTGGTTGGTTTAAAAGAAGGGGGGAAGGGACCAAACTGCGAGGTCATCGGTCCCTTGTTCCCGGTAAAATAAGTACACAAGGGAAAGAAGAAAAGAAAGGAGACGTACAGCACAATAACAGGAGAAAGGAACAACCAAAAGAACGACAGAAGGGCGATCAACACTACCATGGACAAAACAGGAAAAGAAAACCACAGAGAGAAGCAAGAAACAGGTAGGAGCGATAAAAACAAGCGAGCAGATGACCGTGGCTGGCCGAGCACGAGAATAAAAGGAAAAGCCAGCCACTCTGCGACACATTAAAACATCGAGCCTAAAAGCATTAGAGTCTAGAACAAAAAGGGACAAAGGACATGCGCTAAAACTTGTACAGAATGATAAAACCCGCCGTCACGTATAAAACGTAAAACTAAATTAGCCGATGAGGTGTTGTCAGCTAAAATTAATGGCAACGAGTCCGGTAACTGAAGAGTCGGCCGCAGGGCAGCCAAAGAAGGACAGCTCACCAAGATATGGGCCACTGTCAGCCAGGCGCCGCACCGACACTGAGGCGGATCATCACTGCGCAGGAAGTAGCCGTGTGTCACCCAAACGTGGCCAATGCGGAGCCGACAGAGAACCACTGAGTCCCTGCGAGACGCCCGCGTGGAGGTCCCGCACACATTCGTAGTCTCCTTAATGGCACGCAGTTTGCTGTGTGTACTGAGGTTATGGCATTCCGTCACCCAAAGCCGCAAAACCTTACGGCGTAGTCAGTTACAGAGAAGCCTATCTCCATAAGCGGTTTTCGCGTAGCCTGTTTGGCCAGCCTGTCGGCAAATTCGTTGCCTGGGATGCCGACGTGACCTGGGGCCCAGACAAACACCACTGAACGAATGGACCGTTCCAGGGCATAAATGGACCCCTGGATTGTCATACCAAGGGATGACAAGGGTAGTACTGGTCGATAGCTTGTAGGCTGCTCAGGGAGTCAGTACACGGAAGAAACGACTCCCCAGGGCATGAACGGATGTGCTTAAGAGCACGGAATATAGCACCAGCTCGGCTGTGAAAACACTGCAGCCATCGGGCAAGGAATGCTGTTCAATATGTCCTCCATGGACATACGCGAAGCCGACGAGTTCATCAGCTATCGAGCCGTCGGTGTGAACCACTTCGTGGCCTCGGTACATGTGAAGAATCGAGGAAGTGGCAGCGGAGAGCCGCGGGGCTAACTGAGTCCTTAGGACCACGTGAAAGATCCAGGCGAAGTCGTGGCCTAGGTGTATGTGAATGGACCTCAAGTACAGGTGGTGAAGGCAAGGACTCCAGTTTGAAAAGAAGGGATCGGACACGAACTGCAATTGGAAGCCCCGACCTGCGCCGCCGATGAGGGAGATGAACCGCCATGGGTGGGAAAAGGAGACGGTAATTCGGATGCGCAGGAGAACTACGAACGTGAGCAACGTAACTGGGCAGCAGCTGTGCACGTCTAACCTGCAATGGAGAGACTCCGGCCTCCACCAGGACGCTGGTCACCGGACTCGTCCTATAATAGCTCCTGTCGCTACGCGAACGCCACAGTGGTGCACTGGGTCGACTAGACGCAACGCTGAGGGCGCCGCCGAACCATAAAGCAGACTCCCATAGTCGAGGCGGGATTGAACAATGGCTCTGTAGAGCTGCAGCAGCGTAGAGCGATCTGCACCCCAGTTGGTGTTGCTCAGGCAGCGAAGGGCATTGAGGTGCTGCCAGCACTTCCGCTTAAGCTGACGAAAGTGAGGAAGCCAAGTCAATCGGGCGTCGAAAACCAGTCCTAAGAATCGATATGTCTCCACTACAGTGAGTGAATCGTCATTAAGGTAAAGTTCTGGTTCCGGATGAACGGTACGACGCCGACAGAAGTGCATAACACATGGCACTGCGGCCGAAAACTGGAAACCATGGGCTAGAGACCATGGCTGCGCCTTGTGGGTGGCTCTCTGTAGGCGCCGCTCAGCAGCACCCGTACTGGTGGAGCAGTACGAAATGCAGAAGTCGTCTGCATACAGAGAAGTTGTCGTGTAATGTGGCAAGGATATGATGTCACCAGGTGGTGTCATACGCTTTTCGTAAATCAAAAAAGACGGCAACCAGGTATTGGCGTCTGGAAAAGGCTGTTCGGATGGCAGACTCGAGGGACACAAGATTATCTGTGGTAGAGCGACCCTGGCGTAAGCTGCCCTGACATGGAGCCACTAGGCCACGTGACTCCAGGACCCAACCCAACCGCCGACACACCATACGTTGCAGCAGCTTCCAAAGAACGTTGGTGAGGCTGATGGGACGATAGCTATTCACATCAAGCTGATTTTTGCCGAGTTTGAACAATGGAACGATGGTGCTCTCCCGCCATTACGATGGAAAGACGCCATCGCAACAGATCCGGTTGAAGATGACGAGGAGATGTCGAGAGATGTTTAATCATCTGACTGTGGATCCGGTCTGGCCCAGGAGCTGCATCGGGGCAATGTGCAAGGGCACTGAGGAGCTCCCACTCTGTAAATGGGGCGTTATAGGATTCACTGTGGCGTGAAGTGAACGAGAGGACTTTCGCTTCCAGCCGCCGTTTGAGGATGCGAAAGGCTGGGGGTTATTCTCTGACGCAGAGGCTCGAGCGTAGTGCTCAGCAAAGTGCTCGGCAATCGCGTTTGCGTCGGTAGATAACACGCCATTTATGTTAACACCGCGAACACCTGTTGGGGTCTGGTACCCGAAAACACCTTTGGTCTTTGCCCAGACTTGGGAAGGTACTGTATGGCACCCACTGGTCGAGAGGTATCTCTTCCAACTCTCCTGCTTCCGTCGTTTGATAAGTTGGCGAACGCGGGCACGGAGCCGTTTAAAGGCTACATCTACATGTTTACTCTGCAATTCACACTTAAGTGCCTGGTAGAGGGTTCATCGAACCATTTTCATACTACATCTCTACCATTCCACTCGCGAATGGCGCGTGGGGAAAAAGAACACCTAAATCTTTCCGTTCGAGTTCTGATTTCTCTTATTATATTATGATGATCATTTCTCCATACGTAGGTGGGTGTCAACAAAATATTTTTGCATTTGGAAGAGAAAGCTGGTGATTGAAATTTCGTAAATAGATCTCGCCGCAAAGAAATCAGTCCTTGTTTCAGTGACTGCCACCCCAACTCGCGTATCATATCAGTGACACTCTCACCCCTATTGCGCGATAACACGAAACGAGCTGCCCTTCTTTGCACGTTTTCGATGTCCTCCGTCAATCCTACCTGGTAAGGAGCCCATACCGCGCAGCAATAGTCCAGCAGAGGACGGACAAGTGTAATGTAGGCTGTCTCTTTAGTGCGTTTGTCGCATATTCTGTGTGTTCTACCAACAAAGAGCAGTCTTTTTTCGCCTTCCCCACTATATTATCTATGTGGCCTTTCCAATTTAAGTTGCTCGTAATTGTAATCCCTAGGTATTTAGTCGAATTGACAGCCCTTAGATTTATCGGATTTCTTTTAGTACCCATTGGATGACCTCGCACTTTTCTTTGTTCAGTGCCAATTGCCACTTTTCGCACCATACAGAAATTCTCTCTAGATCATTTTGTAATTGGAATTGATCGTCTCATGATTTTACTAGACGGTGAATTACAGTATCATCTGCAAATAATCTACGGGGGCTGCTCAGATTATCACCTAGATCATTTATGTAAATCAGGAATAGCAGAGCCTATGACACTACCTCGCGGAACGCCAGGTATCACTTCTATTCTACTCGATGATTTACCGTCTATCACTACGAACTGTGACCTCTCTGAGTGGAAATCACGAATCCAATCACACAACTGAGACGATACTCCATATGCACGCAATCTGATTAATAGTCGCTTGTGAGGAACGGTATCAAAAGCCTTCTGGAAATCTAGGAATATGGAATCGATCTGAGATCCCTTGCTGGCCGCGGTGGTCTCGCGGTTAAGGCGCTCAGTCCGGAACCGCGCGACTGCTACGGTCGCAGGTTCGAATCCTGCCTCGGGCATGGATGTGTGTGATGTCCTTAGGTTAGTTAGGTTTAAGTAGTTCTAAGTTCTAGGGGACTGATGACCACAGAAGTTAAGTCCCATAGTGCTCAGAGCCATTTGAACCATTTTTTGAGATCCCTTGTCGACAGCACTCATTACTTCATGGGAATAAATAGCTAGCTGTGTTGCACAAGAACTATATTTTCTGAATCCATGTTGGTTATGTATCAGTAAATCTCCAGGAAAGGGTGCCGTTTATGCCACTGCAGAGCATGCCGACGCTCCTAAATTACTTCAGCGAATTCCGGCGACCACCAAGGGATTGCCTTTCGCCGGGGGCATCCTAAAGAGCGAGGGATTGCGTTTTCTGCCGCAGAAACGATTGTTGTAGCCACCTGCTCAACCATCACATCGATGGTACCGAGTGGGGGAGATTCAACGGTGAAAGCAGAGGTGTCCCAGTCCGTCTTGTTTAAAGCCCATCTGGGCAGGTGTCTGTGGGCCTGACGCCGGGGCGGTGACAGGAAGATGGGGAAGTGTTTACTACCACACAGGCCGTCATGTGCTCTCCAGTGGATAAATGCGAGAAGTCCTGGGCTGCAAATTTATAAATCAATGGCCGAGTAACTACCATGAGTCACACTGAAATGTGTGGCGGCCCCAGTATTTAAGAGGCAGAGGTCGAACTGAAACAGTAAAATTTCGACATCTTTGCCTCGACCAGTAAGCACAGTGCCACCCCCCAGGGGTTATGGGCGTTAAAATCTCCCAGAAGTAGGAAAGGTTTAGAGAATTGATCAATCAGTGCAGCTAATACATTCAGGGGTACTGCACCATCTGGAGGAAGATATACATTGCAGTTATTTCCTGCCTCGTCCTTATAGTCGCTACGGTTCCTGTAATATTCCTTATAACTGTGGAGGACTGGGGTCCGCATTTCCGGGAACCAGATTTCATGGAGGGCAATGCAGAAAGCAAGTGTAAAGCTTAAAAGTTGCCGTAGCTCAGCCAGGCGGTGGAAAAAAACCGCCGCAATTTCACTGGAGGGTGACGTCTTCTTGAGTCTGGGAAGGCATGGAATATCCAATGGGGCAGGTTACGCCTCAGGGTCGCCTGCTGCCACCGAATTATTGCCTGTGCAGGCTATATCTATTGTGCCTGAGGGTCCGGCGAGATCTATGTCCTCAGCGGACGCCGGGATCTCCACCATACCCTCAGATGCAGAGCTTGTAGGTATCGGTGGTGTGGGTGCCACTGCAGATTGGTGGGGATCTTCTTTTCAGATTTTTTCTCGCTGTTGCTTGGATTTCCTTGGCTGGGAGGACATCACCGATTCAGCCTCCGGAATTGAGGATGAGCGTGAAGCCCTATGACCAGCTGCTATTGGGCTCTTCAGCCACTGGCGGGTGTCATCTTTCCCACTAGCAGAAACCTGGGAAGGGAGTGACGCAAGGGACTCCTTCCTAGCGAGAGGAGCCCAAGGAGACTTACGCTTCTCTGGTCAGAAGTAGGGACTGATATCCCTGATAGTTGGGGGGGGGGGGGGGAGTGTTGCTCCCGAAGTAGGTGGTACGGGAGCAAAAGAGAGGGAAGTGCCGCCCGCCGCCCCCCCCCCCCCCTCACCACTAAGGGGGCAGGTGTAGTCTTCTGGTTCTGAGAGGCGACAGGAATGTGAGGAACTGATGAGGCGACAACTGTTCTCGTAGCGGCGGCGCAAGAGGAGGTCATAGACATATGATGTAGGCGTTCAAATTTCCTCTTAGCCTCAGTGTAGGACAGTCGGTCCTGGGTCTTATATTCCACGATTTTTCTCTCTTTCTGTAAAATCCTGCAGTCTGGCGAGACAGGCGAATGATGCTCTCCGCTGTTGACACAGATGGGAGGAGGGGCACATGGAGTATTGGGATGTGATGGACGTCCACAATCTCGACATGTGACGCTGGAAGTACAGCGGGAAGACATATGGCCGATCTTCCAGCACTTGAAGCAACGCATTGGGGAAGATATATATGGCTGGATGTCACAGCGGTAGACCATCGCCGCTCTAAATTGGCGCGCAGCTCGTCGTCAGACTGCAAAAGAAGGTCCCTGTGGAATGTAGTACCCTGGACCATATTTAAGCTCTTATGGGGCCTGATGGTAACAGAAACATCTCCCAACTTGTCACAAGCGAGTAATGCCCGTGACGGGCACAGGATGTTGTTTTTATCAAGACTGACCCAGAGCGCCTTTTGGATAAGCCCTTCACCTCCCCAAACTTGTTTTCCAAATGCTCCACAAAAAACTGAGGCTTCATGGACATGAAATATTCCCCATCAACTCTCGTACATACGAGGTACTGGAGGAATAGGCTTCACTGCCATTCTTAGCCTGGCGTTCCTCCCATGGTGTGGCCAGGGAGGGGAACGATTTGGGGTCGTATTACTTAGCATTAAAGTTAGACTTTGTCCGCTTAGACCACCAGCAAGAGATGGCATACTACGCTTCATGGCGTGTCATCAGCCCTGATGCCACCCACTCCGAAGAGAGGCCCTTTCCACGGGTGCCACCCAGCCTCAGCAAGGGCCACCTGACAGGATGGCCATTGCCAGGAGTCCTGATGCTCCAGGGAGATGGGCATCTGCTCCATGGCATAAGTAGGGAGTTAACAGCGCAGGCATCAGCAGAGCGATCCCTGTGTGGTCAGGGGGCTACAACCAACAGGGTACATGGCGGCCGCACCACAATGGACTGACGACTGTGCTGGATATGAGGTGCTAAGAAATCCATGGTCATCGTCGGCGCAGAAAGCGACACTGCACAGTGGACGGTGGAAAACGCACTGAGGAAGGTGTCCTCGACCAAGAGATGGAGAATGAGCGGGACTGCAGTGCGACGACGAGAAAGTGGGCTGAAGATCTCAGAGCACGATGGACACGATGCACCATGTAAGGCGCCCTTCTCCAGTTGGCTCCTTCTTCGGGAAAATTTAGAAAGATGGAGGTAAAATCCGACAGGGGACTATCACATAAAGGCCCAAACGTGTGAGACTCCTTTTAGTCCCCTCTTACGACAGGCAGGAATACCTCGGGCCTATTCTAACCCCAGACTCGCAGGGGGGAATTATGTGGGTAAGGCGAACCAAAACCTACGTTTTAATGGCAGAACACTTGGTACAGGCAATCATTCTACTGAAGAGACTGCCTACACTACCCTTCTCCGTCCTCTGCTTTAAGCATTGCTATACTGTATGTGATCTTTACCACTCAGTAATAGACGAGTTAGGGTGGCAATCATTAAAACAAAGGAGTTTTTCGTTGCGGCGATACCTTTTAACGAAATTTTAATCACCAACTTTTTCCTCCGAATTCGAAAATATTTGTTGACACAAATCTACATAGTGAGATATGATCAGCATAATAAAATAAATCAGAGATCGCACGGAAAGATTTAATTGTTCATTTTTCCTGCGCGCCGTTCAAGAGTGGAACGGTAGAGGTTAGTCTCAAGTTGGTTCGATGAACCCTCTAACTAGGAATTAAGTGTGAATCTCAGAGCAGTCATGTAGACGTAGATGCAGATATGGGATTGAACGGTTTAGATATAAAATATGTTTGATCACTGGATCATTTTCAAATATCCCGCTTCACTGTACGCACGCAGACTGAGAAGACGGCGACATCGCAGACCTGTTTAGTCGACTACAACGACTGCGAGAAACTGGAAAGTTTGTAATTAGGAGGGCTGACTCTGGTGCTCCACGCTCGACTTAGAGGAGGACTTCCTTCGACACGTAGAAGAGCATCCAACGAGAAGTACGTTAACACTGCCTATGTCATTGGCCCCTGTAGGGAACACAGGCCACAGCTCATTCTCTCGTGAAAGAAACATCTGTTGGTGAGTGGTGAATGTAAATACACGTAGACGAGCTGTGTTCGATCGCCTATGCTGGAAGGTAATATTCTTTGCATAGATGATGAAATACGAGCACTCGCTATTTGTAAATTTCAGTAAACGAGGCCAACTGAGGTAGACAGCAAATAGGAGGGGCGTTAATAAGTAATGCTAAACATTTTTTCCCTCGGCCAATAAGTTAAAAAAATGCGGAATTTTTTGTGGAACATCGCTCCAGCTCCTAGTTTCATGAAGCTCCGATAGGTGGCGACGCTATACGTAGTCTTCAAACTGGCGCCTGTAGCGGAGGTGAGCTCCAATCAGAGAGCTGTCATTGAGTAGCTTTTTGTGGAAAACCAGAGCGTTTTAGATAATCATAGGCGCTTGCAGAATGTCGACGGACACCTGGCAGTCATCAAAAGCACGGCGAGTCGTCGGGCGAGGCGGCCGTCATCATCGGGACATAAACCAGTCAATTAGAGATGGGCAAACTGAAACACGTAACTGTTTCGAAACAAGTGAAACAGTACAATGTAATGTTTCGATACGCTGTTTCGAAACAGTGAAGCAGTTTATGTTTGGTAATCTAATAAACCTACACATTTTATCATCTTGAATGTCTACTGTATAAGTATGTCCATATAAACAAAAAATGAGGTGCGAGAGCGATAATCATATCGCAGAAAGTATGAAACTATCACTTAGGCGTCTTGGCAGTTTCGTATTTCCTGCAGCAAATGCGTTGCTTTCGTGTCGTGTGACTTTCATACTTTGGCTGAGGACAACCATAGCTGAAGACAGAAGAACCACCATGAACAGAACTGGAGGTGGGAGCAAACTTGCAGAAACAACGGATATGCTACTGGGATTCCCACATTCCGTTTGTATGGGTAATATACCCATCCTGCTAATTTCCATGCACACAAATGGAATCATTGTGGATAATAGACACAGTGACTATAGACTCACAAATAACGCCAAATAATTCGAATAAATAACAAAATATAACAGAAAAAATTTTGTCTTTCAAGGTGTTTCGAACCGTTACTATAAATTCACCATGCTTCCCAGCCCTTCCCGTTCACCATTACACTATCAGTGATATGTCAAACAGATTGCTTGCAATTATACCTACATCAAATTTATGTATATGTCTAATAACTGTCACTCTACGCCTTTTTTTATTCAAAATGTTGTAGGCTTACCTGCGTTGCTTAATATGATTACTGTACATGAACAGATAAGCGTGTGTTATAGAAAAAGGGTAATTTAACTGAATGATTTTCACATATTTATTATTTTATTGTTTGGTTAGTGTTTATAAAGCAGATGTTACGCCATTTCGAAATAGGACAGTCAGCTAGAGACGAAGCTTTATTTTCGGATATCTTAAGCTTCGTGCTATTGCTTGTCAAAAAGATTTCGACGTTCTTGAAAGTGTTTCATGAAGTGGTATGTTGTGTTTCAGTACCTGTGCCGAGCGCGAATCCCGTCCGACACAGAGCAGAATGAAACATCACTGTTTCGATACAATTAGTCCGTTCCAAGCACAGGTGGACTGAAACAGCCTTATTTTGAAACAACGATACAGTTTCTGTGGCTGGCTCGAGATCGAATCCGGTCCGGTTATCTGAGACAGGGACGGAATGAAACACCACTATTTCGAAACAGTGAACCACAGCCGTTCCGAAACACTGAAACAGTTCCACGTATCGATACACTGTATCGAAACATAGAAACAATGGCCAAGTCTACAGTCAATCTCCCGAGTGCCGGCAGGCCTCACACAGCTGTGGCGCCTGTTCTCATTTGAGCAAACGAAATTCTCCTTCTGCATGAGAACACAAGGCCTCACACAAGTCTGTGCACCCGAGAGGGGTTCACAAAACTCGAGTGGACTTTCTTCCTCATCCACATTACAGCTCGGATTTCCCATCTTCCGACTTCCAAATGTCTGGCTCAATGAAGTATACACTTCGCGGAAAGCACTACGTGGACGATGGTGAGGTTATTCATGCGCGAGACGGCGGTTCCGGAATGCACTAGTAGAGTGGTATCGCGCGGGCATTGAGGCGCTCGCAGTAAAGTGGCGTGGGGCCGTCGCACTGACCGGAGATTACGTTGAAAAATATGGTTTTGTAGCCAAAAGAGTGGGAAATAATACGGAGTATTGGCACCCTGAATAAAACTGACCTCTTTTCAAACAAAAATGTGTTGGATTACTTACTGAACGCCGTTCGTTGTACTGTGTCACTGTTCCGGGATTGAAACTCAATGAATGCAATTTCGCTGAAGAATAGTATACTGCAGTAAGGATAGCATCTGGTAAGTGAACAAGTGAAGTAAGATATATTGAGGGGGCACGTACATTTCCATTACAGTCAACGAGAGCCACGAGTACAGTGTCGCAGTGGAGTAAGAAATGGCCGTGTTTCGGCGGCAGGGCAGCAGGTGGCCGCCGGTAGTGCCCTGGCAGGGCCACGGCCCGCTGGAGGGCACTCGTCTCGCGCCGGCGCGCGCGCAAATGGCGCAGAAGAGAATGCCGCCGCCGCCGCTGCTGCTGCACATCAGCATTCAGCCGTCCAAATCTGTTTTCCACCCCATTCGCTAGATGGCAGCGCACGCCGGCGGACATCCTTCTGCGTCAGCCGCCAGCTTCAGGGTAATTAACAAGGCAGCTGCCGCCGGGCCAGATCCCTCTGCACCAGTTTCCGGGAAATACAGACCACCTCCCCCTTCTCTTCCTCCCTCTCTCAATGGGCTGAACTTGTCCGGTACACTTTGTTCTTTAACAGTACGAAATACGCGATGTCGCAAGTACTTAGGAACTCACTGAAGATAGGGGCGTACTTGCTTACCCTTTACATTACCAATGGGACGTACAGAGTGAGTCAGATATAAAAGATTTCGATTGTTTATTATAAACTATGAAAAATATAAATATAATGCGCGAGTCACTGGATAGAGGAAGTTTCATAAGTTTTATGCTGGTACAGACAGAACGCAATACATTCGCCATGAGCACCGCGCGTTGCTCGAGAAACAACTAAACGGTGGTGCATTTCATTACATACACGAATCAATAGGTCCATTTTTGTTGAATCGACAACTTCAACAATTTGATTTGTCAGCTCTTGAAGACTGGCTGCCATAGGTGCGTCAAAGTCTCTGTCTTTTATATACCAGCACACAAAAAAATTGCAAGGTGTGAGGTGTGGTGGCCTGGAAGGCCAAAAACAACACACGACATCTTACTTCCGCGTGTTGCAATCAAACGTTGTGGGATGGGATGGTGTTGTTAAGACAACGCCGCACCTCGAGGTGAAGGTGAGGCGGAGCGCCGTCACGAATAAAAATGAAAACATTGGGAGCATCGTGAAGCTGAGGAAACAACCAATTTTGTAGCATGTCCGGGGATAACATTTCTGTCATAGTTTCCTGTGACAAGAAATGTCTATCGACTTTGTGAATAGAAACGGAAAAAAACACATAGAGTTTCGGTGAGTCTCTTTCATATGATGACGCCATGATTTTGTGATCCCCACTATCTTACATTATTCCGGCTTACTTTACTCTACAGATGAAACATCGATTCGTCCGAAAAGATGAGTTTTTCGAAAAACGTGTCCTCTGGCATATCCTGGAGAACTGAAATGCAAAATTCAAATATTCTATTACGGTCGCAGGGGCACAATTGCTGCAGTAGCTCTGACTTCTAAGAGGCGTCGTTTCGTAACACGCCACGCAGATGTTTGACGGAGTTGAAGTTCTTGGCCCGTCCTTCTTGTGGACTTGTGAGGGCTCCGTGTGAACACATCTCGGATACGCTCGAGATTTTCAAACAGACGTACGTCGCCCTTTGCATATGCAGCCAACTTCCAAGAATTTGTTACGCCAGCCATAATGCTTGTGCAGAGGCGGCTTCTTGATGAATCGACGGCGAAAAGCGAGTTGCATTCGCCAGTCCATTGATTTCGCGCATATTACAACACACAAAATGGTTTCTGTTGTGAAGAGAAATCAAGGATCCAGTTGCACAACTGAGACGATACTCCATGCAATACGATTAAAAGCCTCTTGTGACGAACGGTATCAAAAACCTACCGGAAAACAAGAAATGTGGAATCAATTTGAGATTTCTTGTCGATAGCACTCATTACTTCACGAGAATAATTGTGTTGCAGAAGAACGATATTTTCGGAATCCGTCCTGGCTGTGTGTCGCGTTTTCTTCGAGGTAATCCACAATGTTCGAAGACAGAATATGTTGCAAAACCCTGCAGCAAAGCGACGACAGCGATATGGATTTGTAATTCATCAGATTTTTCCAAACCCTTTCTTGCATACTGCTGTGGCCTGTGCAGCTTCGCAGTTTTTAAGTAGAGTAACATTGCTGCTGGGAATATGAGTAAATATAACTACTCAAAATCGCTAATTAACGCTGGTCTCTGTCGCCGAGCGGTTCTAGGCGCTTCATTCCGGGACCGCGCTGTTGCTGTGGTCCCAGGTTCGAATCCTGCCTTGGTCATGGATGTGTGTGATGTCTTTAGTTTAGTTAGGTTTAAGTAGTTCTAAGTCTAGGGGACTGATGACGTCAGATGTTAAGTTCCATAGTGCTTAGAGCCATTTTTTTGCTAATTTAAAATTTTCACTTTGAAATCTCATTGAGTAGTCTCACCAAAAATGAATAATAAAAAAGGTTTCTCCAACAGGTACAGAACACGATGTACTTGTACCAGAATTTTAGACTGAAACTTATAAGAATGAGAACATCAACAAAATTCTAGAGTGATGTAAACTCGACGGTAAAATTTAATTCTCAAGTTTTAGAGCTTCATTTCTACTTTGTTCCTAGTAGACTGTTGTCCGTAATATGTTGCTATAGGAAACTGTAGCAATCTTGCCACAATGTGGAAATCATCAATGAAAGTCCAGGAGTTGCAAATGAATTCTTTTATTATTGCTTAGGTCGTGTGCAGCAATGAACAATTGACGTTACAAACTGACTACATCCAGACACTCTGAAAACTGGCTACAATCTGCGTAATGAAAGTGCTGTTGCACCTCTATTTAAACTTTTAGTAACAGTCAATAGTACTGTTCAAAATGCAAAAATTTATAAAATCACAATACAAAATTAATACACACTTACAAACTGCTGACAGTGCAATTTAGGTACACTGTTTCCTGATGAGTGAATACAGGTAGTTTGTGAAATAAACTATTTATAAGCAAAATATAAGTTGCGTTGTTTTCCTAACATAAACTGGAGCTGCAAATTAAATATGCTTTCATTTAATAGTAACCACATAGTTCAAAATTATCGCTACGGCTGAAAACTAGTATACATTTACATTTGTAATGAAAGACTGCATAATTTCTCTTTAATTACAAACGATGTTGCACATTGCTGACTTATCATACTACAAACTTTGATGAAATAATGTACATAAGGCGAACAGAATACGAGGCAAATATAAATTCTAGAAAGCATTGGTAGTCAGTAAAGAATTTAGTTAATTATTCGCTTCAATGTTTACACAAAATATTCCTACCAATTACAGAGTCTTCATATTACATATACTTGAATTTGATGTAGTCATGAGCTTTCTGTTTGGCTTCTAACCACGTTTCTTATAAACTGCTGTGTAATTTACATGGTTATTAATATCAAATTGAAATATCAGAATGTTTGACACTATTTTATATTCGTATCTGAGGCTTCAATGGCCCTTCGGTGAATATTCTGTAACAGTATGTATCTTTCGAAGAGACTGCTAAGCATGGAGCTATTGTATCATCATATCCTGAAAGGAACTTGTATACAATCTGGACCGGAAGCCTTGCCTTTAGTAAGTGATTTAAGCTTCGTTACACCGATAATATCCACTTCTAAGTTAATTATCTCGGCAGCTTTTCTTTTTTTCTTTTTTATTGTGTTTCAGGGCATGTCCATTCAGTAATCTCAATAGTAATGTCAGTTATGACAATACGAATGTAAGGATAACACAACACCGAGTCCGCGAGCGGAGAAAATTGCCGACCTGACTGGGAACCAAATCCGGACCCCTTCGCTTAGCAATCCGCCGCGCTAATTCAGCAGCTACCGAGGAGGAAGGCAGCTGTTCTTGATTCGAATTCTGGAATATTCTCTTCGCCTTTTTGGTGAAGGAATTCAGAAAATCCGTATTTATTAACTCGGCATTTGTGGCACTGTCATCGGTAACTTTACTACCGCTATCGCGCGGTGAAGGTATTGATTGTTCCTTGCAGTTGGTACTTTACAGAATCCCTTCTCATTGGAAAATCGCCTCTTCTCACTGGTCAGGTGCATGAACATACGCCACTACGATGATGATGATGATGTTTGGTTTGTGGGGCGCTCAACTGAGCGGTTATCAGCGCCCGAACAAATTCCCAACCGTTGCTCAGCCCAATCTCGTCACTTTCTTGAATGATGATGAAATGATGAGAACAACACAAACACCCAGTCATCTAAAGGCAGGTGAAAATCCCTGACGCCACTACGATTAAGTAGGTATGCTTAACTCTATTCCTACACGTTTCTGAACAGTACTTGAATATTTAACGCTAAGTCGTCGGTCTACGGTGGGAAGGGGAGTACTGGCTACAGCACGTAAGAAAGGCTATTTTCGTGTAGCAATGGCTAATGAGTGACAGTAATATTAACCTGTGTAAGAAAAACAATGCGCGTAGCAGTGTTTTTTGTCTATCAAAGTGAACTATCCGCAAAACAAGCCCGTATAACTACTAGCACCATTAAGCAGTTTTCGTAAAAATGGCGTCTGAGTTATATCGCCCTGTAACTGACCTGTATACGTGTAACAGTTTCAGTGAAAACTAGTACCTACTAACAGTGACTAAATACTGAAGTTAATCACTCGAAGGAGATCCTTCAGGGCTCGACGTGAATCAAGCATCATAAATAAAATGACGATTTATGACCTAAGAGCCGTTATTTTTCCTTGCAAATTTTTCGGAAGCGATACAGCCACAGCGGCTAACATCAGTCGCGACGAATAAAAGTGGGTCAGATACAGCTGTTACTGGATCATTGTTTTGTGAAGCTCGACCTGTTGTCCCCATGCCGTCTGCAGCTAGCCGTTGCGGGTGTCACACGGGAATACGGTAGGGACCCGTGAACAGGAATCGTCGACTGGTGCCACGGCAGTGAAGTGCAGCGCCTGCGGCGCAGCGGCCGGTTTTGGCCGGCGGGCGGCCACGTGCTGCGGCCGTGTGACTGGCGAGGAGCCGCCGCCAGCTGGCGCGCGCTGCCGCGGGGCCGAAATACCTGTCCGCCCGCAACCTCGACTTTCCCTTCGGTCGGCGCACGTGGATTCAGTTACGCCGTCCGCGGCACACCTGTGCGCCTAAGAATGTAATTTAAGTCGACAACACTTCGCAGTTGCAATATATTATACGGGTGCACTGGCAGCGGCAGCGCTCCGGTGACATAATGGCACAGGTGCCCAGTATTTAGCGGCTGCCAACTGTCTGTTATTGTACAATGTCTCAAATTTAGTGTTTGAAATAACCGGCTTTAAAAATGTTGCAACAGATTTGTACAGTATTCATGCAGTAAACACGACGCAGTAAACAACTACGATTAAAGATAGTTCACCACTGATAAACCATTCCTGTATATGTGCAACAGGTTCAGTGAAAACTAGTTCCTACTAACGGTTTTTATTGCAACGAATGGTTGCTCTCATTTTCGGTGTTCGCTGTCAACTTACCAACGTGATGCGGCACTAGACAAAATTTTTATCACTAGAACTTTATCAGCGAGCAGAGCAAGTGTGCTGATAAAGTGATTCACTACCTTCTGTTGGGGCTACTTCAGAAAACGCATTATGATCGTCGCTTTGAAGACAGTGAGACCCTGTAGATTTCAAAGGAATTCATATTTCTGCTTATTTCATATTTTACAAAATGCATCTTAACTTTGCTCTATTGAGTTTTACACATTTATTCCGACCAGTTTCGGTTGTTAACCATCATTCAGAGGCTGTACCATATAGACAGAAATGCACAATGCCTATTACTGACGAACAATAAACAATCCCTCGTAGTTAAATACTGAACGGTATACTTAAAAATAATCGAAATGAAGTACTTACAAAGAAAATATATTATGCAATGGACATGTTTATAATGACCGATTTAAATCATGTTTGTTTCTTGGATTGTAATATCTTAGATTTTTGCACTCTTTGGTGTTTCACCAGATGTTTTCTGTGGTTCTACAAGTATCTTTGATGCTCAGTTTCTGTATCTCAGTTGAATGCGGCACAATATTATACTGATAGCTGTTGTGTATCATAATATGGTCCCTACTATGGCATTCATACGTAGCAAGATATATGAAATGTGGAAGTCGTATTGTGTTTTGGTTTGTAAGTACCTCTCTTCGATTATTTTTATGTATAATGTTCAGTGCTTGACGACTAAGCATTGTGTATTTTTCGTCAGTAACACGTATTGTTCATTTCTATCTATTTGGCATATTCCCACCGACACCGGTCGGAATAAATGTGTAAAATGCAATACAGTAAACTTAACTTGCGTTTTCCAACATTTTATGTTTGTCTTTTGTTTTTATTTTGATTGTGGAGGGTGGAGGTGGAGTTGGGAGCGGCTGACGGACTGTCCGAGTCGGTTATTCCGTAAGGTGACGGCGTAAAATCCCAGCAAACATGTCTAGCGATACAGATATTTCGTGATGAGATCCCGATTTGTGGTCTCCCGCGGTTTCCACAACCGAAAGCCAGTCCAACGCTGGTGGTTCCACATGTAAAACCCCAGGGCAAACAAATCTGCACGGTCCTTTTTCCGACACAGACAGCGTTTAATTAAAAAACAGGACAAAGCACAGAGGACGCTTCACAAGCGACCAATGTGTCATTTATACACCATATGTTTTGCAAATGCATATACGATGTTTCATCACCTTCGCGGAAACAAAAAGGTTTCCGGCATTGCTGTATTACAATGTGCGGAAGAGGCAACATATCTATCGCTTCACACGAATGCAGGTATTTATTCGCACGGAATAAAGCTGAAAAATCGCGTTCCAAGTGGTGGAAATCCGCAGCAGCGGAAAATTACCGATTCGGCTGGTCTGACGCCATGCCGAGCAGTAAAAACGAATGGGCGCTCAGCGATTCGTGGCTGCTAGCAACAGACGGAAGAGCCCGGCCGCGGACGATATCTCAATTAAAAAGCGAGGTGTTAATGCAGATTTAAAATAAGGCCCACCCGGTGAAATACGTCCCGTATCGACGTCAGGTTTATCCGGCTACCACGCTTTTATTTAAAATAACGGTTATGAGTGCTCTACGGATGGCCTGCGGTCATATTTTGGCACGAGTTTATAGCGCTAACAGCACACAAGAACGACAATATTGTGCTAACTAATGGAACGAGGAAAGGCTGGCAGACCCATCTCGCCAGGAAATCTGAGGTTCGATAAGCGTGGACCTGCACGGCTCATACGAATCTTCCATCAAGAGGCGAGACGCAGTTTTGCGGAATATTGACTTCACATTAATTTCCTCTTTCAGCTCGAGTGCTAAATCAATGTACATCATTCCAAAGAAAAAATATTTCAGCCTGACTTAAGTGCTGAGTGTCCGCTATTTTTTAAATATAAGAGAGACAACAAAAACCGGTCGATTTAGAAAAACCTTTGCTCTCCAGAAAATAAGATTATGTTTTGATTCGTTTTTCTAAAAACCCCACGTGGCAAAAAAATTAGTAACTTTTTATACACTGAGACACATTTTGATCCTAGTCAGCTATTTCATATCGAGACCCTATGCGTCCACATTGTGTATTTCGGCGCAGCATTTGTTCTGTGCCCAGCTGTTGGCAGTAAAAGTGAGGAGAAAATCCAACTGTACTTTCCGTTTAAGAAGTTTCGTAGGGTGACTCGTTTCTTGGCTGCTTCTTGTGTTAACAGAGTGAGGTGGCGTACAGATTGAAGAAACTGGACACATACTAGGAAGAAGAGAAGTTCAAATACCATCCCGACGTAAGTTTTCCACGGCTGCAGTGGATCACATCAGGCAACTTCGGGCTGGTCCCTTATCGAGGTCACGCAGACTTCCTGCGCCAGTTGACCTGCTGGCCTCACTCGAATGGTCTCGACGAAGAGACGCTACACACTGCTAAATGAGGCTGCGCAGAGGTTGTGGATCGCGACTCGAATTCCGGGAAGAGGATGGGGGTTGAGGAGAGGAGATTAAATACCTCTTGTATCACCCTGCACTTTGCCTCCCAAGATTCCACAAATCAAAGCTGCTTTCACGGCCATGAACTACTCCTTCACACAACGTTTCTCTTCTGAGTTAATGATTCACCCCGAGCGTCCTTCCTCACTAGTATTGAGTAAAGACCGAATGTCCACCCTAGCAACCAAAAAAATAGTGAGATTAAAACTTTAAAAAGTTTACGGTATAACAACAATAGTAGAAACAGTGCAAAAAAGGCTTAACAATTCTGAAAAGCTTTCGTAATATTTGGTGCTGTGTGTTCTATGCTATGTTGTAACACATTAACATAGATGACTGAGATGTCCAGAACACGAAAAATATTTGAAAATCATTTCATTTTTTTCCTCTCTCGCTATTTTATCAACGACAGGATTCTTAAAGACTAACTGCGAAATTAGTATCGACAAGGCGGGAGAATCAGGCACTCATAGCATATTTAGAACAAAAAACAACAAAAAAGCTTCATTAACTAAGTAACTCCGTAAACAGGTACACGTCCATTCTAAATTTGCACTCGATATGTAGGAACTGTTCATTGGCATTTTCTGTTTATTTTCGACATGCATTTCATGTGTGGTCGATTTATTTATTTGCTATCACATATATGAAGATTATGATTTTGAAACGATGAGCGAAAAAAGATTTGCGATCTACATATCTTCGAGCGCAAAGAAGAAACTGTTGTGGCATTCTGTTGATGTGGTTACAGGGAGATCAAGTAAGCCATTAGTTAAGATAGGCACACGTGAACATGAAACCGCTGTTTTCTACTAAGACTCAGATTTTTGACACTGCACCACGTCACTACCTAAAGAAAGCATTTTATCGAAAGAAGCCTAAGAATCCTCGTGTCTAACCAACTCTCATCTGTAAGGAAACAACGAAATTTAGGATAGAGAAAAACCAAGCGATACCGAGACATTACCGTTCTCGTACTGGAAGACGGAAAGAGCAATAATTGTGTACGAAAGACGTATATCTCTGCGTACACTGTACAAGACACTTAATGTTGTGTGTTGGGGAAGTGTTTCTGATACCACTATCTGCTGTCCTCTTTCCTGTTCGAATCGCGAATGACGTGTGGGAACGACTAAGCCTTCATATAAAACGAATAACCTGTTTTATCATTTCGCGAAGTATATATGGGAGGAAGTAGTCTGTTGCTTGCCTCTTTCCGCAGTAAACTTTCCCGCAATTTTAATAGGAAACTTCTGCCTGGGCAACGCCTCTTTTTGTAGTCAGCCAGTAGAGTTCAATGGCCATCCCCACACCCTGTCGCGTTAACAAGAACAACTAGCGACGAAACGCGCCCTCCACTAATCCTGCGTGCTAAGGGTATCAGAACAGTCTACATACGGAATCAGTCGAATGAGAGTTTTGTACGCCATCTCCTTCACCGATTAAATAAAATCCCTTAGATTTCACAGGAATCTCAGACTGGCATTCACCCTTCAAGAAACTAGTTTTACGTGGTCGTTCCACTTCAAATCGATTAGCAGATGTACTCGTAGATATTTTACAGTGTTTACTGCTTCCATTAATTTATCAACAGTAGTGTACTATGCGCAGCGAGATTACACTGGCTTAGGTTAAGTGCCAATTGCCAGTTCCTGCACGAAGCGTCTATGCTCTAGAGGTCTTCCTGCAGTTCGCTGAGACGTTCTGGGTTAACAGTTTCCCTATACACGACAGCACTATCCGCAAACAGTGTCGTGGCACATCCTACGTGAAAGAACATCAAGAAAATAGTTAACTGAAACGCTAGCTCGTTGCTTAACGGAGGCCCCATGTGGATGCGATCGGGTGTGTAGGCAAATCGGATGGGAGATACGAGTTTTCCATTATCCGGACAGAGCGATTACAAAGGGTGCGAGAGGAGTGGTGGGCAGTGGAAACGGAACTTGAGCCACAATGAGCGAGTCGTACCGTCTTTTCTCTCTTCTCCAATCAGGCATTTTACCACAAGACCCACAGCAAATGTGTCTGAGAAGAGCGGATGCGATCACAATAGTGGCAAAAACGAATCACACCTGTTCAGTGTCCAATATATTTTCTAAAAACACATTTTCTACAAGCTACGGATCCACAAATGCAGTTATGAGTTCTCTGTTAGTTATCACCGTGTCACGGAATTACACAGTGTAACGTGAGTGAAATTCTGAAAAAATTAGAAGTGCAGGCCGATTTTCAACTGTCTCGGAGTGCTAACGCTGCCGTCCGAGTAAGTATTCTGCCTCACTGGAATTGTGATTAATACGACCACAAGGAACTGCAGCATTCGCGCGATACACACTAAAAAGAATCGTTTTGGACTGGGATACCGTTTCTTCAAACACTGTATACAAAGGCGTGCACTATTTAGCAATTTCATTTTCAATAGCCCTGCAAAAGAACAGAAAAATTTTGAGTGACAAAAATTAAATTTGCTGATCTCACTCAAACGGCATTCTTTTCGCCCACTTCTTTTATTTAGCACTAGAGTTAATCGCAGTAGCCTACAACTTTCGCTCTGTTACCTATTACTTAATTGTATACAATAAAGCAAACCTTTTGGACTTCGTGTATCTTTATTTTCTTACGTTGCACTTTATTTTATTATGCACAGACTCGCTATATGACCGAGCAGTTTTGTCTCACATGTATGCGATTGCAGTCTCCTCGGCGCACTCCAATGATGAATTCTTCTTGGGTTGTCGGCTGGGTGGTGGCGTCGTCTTGTCGCAACGTTTAGATGAGTTTCGTACCCATCATCTTCGCCACCACCCGGCAGATAACCCGAGAAGAATTCATCATTGTCTCACATAGTTCCACTGAACCTCAGCACAAACGAATAGTTAAGAAGTCATCGGAATCAAGTCATTTGAAAAGTAGGATGTCCACACAAATCAAACTGCGATTCAGTGCACTGACGCACATCATCAGAAACTCTTCTTTTGGATTCCGTCGTTGGGTGTTTCACGGTTCACTTAAGACAATGACGTAGTTGATGAAAGCAAATAGTAAAGAGAGGGAAGGGAAAAAACCAATCAATATGGCCGACGGCTTTCATCAACACGATCGCTTAATGCCGGTGAATATAAAGTTGCAGCAACACTGAGACAGCAAATACGTGGGCACTGAGGGAAATGATATTGCAGCAAAACAGTGTAAATGCAAGGATATAAGTAGGATTACTGGCGTAAGCAAAATTTTGAATTCACTCGGAAAGTCTGAAGATATAACAGTGAGAGCTAAGGCCCAAGAACTTATATCGTATACGTCAGTTCGATACTAATGAAGGGAGCAAAGGTGAGAGGACACAAACTAATCAACGGCCTTCAGTAGGGCTCGATTAGAAGCCCCCACTGTGCTGAGTCGAGAGTACCCCGTAGATACAGATGCTCGGCTTAACGAAACTCGGTATTAGCTACTCGCAAGCAATGGTGACGCCCGCGAAGTACTTAGTATAGCAGAGCAATATACTGAAGTCGCAATAGTCATGAAATACCTCCTCATATCGTGTCGGACCTTGTTTTCACCGGCGTTGTGCATCAGCTCAACGTGGCATGAACACAGAAAGTCCCTTGCAGAAATATTGAGCCATGCTGCCTCTATATGCGTCCATAAGTGCGAAAGTGATGCCGGTTCTTTACCATAAATGGGATTCATGTCTGGGTAGCCAAATCATTTGCTCGAATCGTCCAGAACGTTCTTCAAACCAATCGCGTACAACTGTGGCATGGCATAGTCATCCATAAACATTCTATCGTTGAATGGCTGTAAATGGTCTCCAAAAAGCAGAACATAACTATTCCCCGTCAATAGCCAAGACCGTGGCCCTCTGTGTTGTCCGTGGAGAAAGGTAATGCCTGAAATTTGGTACACTCAGCACACTCTTGACACTGTGAATGTCGGAATACTGAATTTCCAAACTATTTCCGAAATAGAATATCCCATGCGTCCCGCTCCAACCACCATTTCATGTTCAGTCTGTTAATTCCCGTCGTACGGCCATAATCACACGGGAAACCTTTTCATGTGAATCACCTGAGTACAAATGACAGCTCCATCAGTGCACTTCCCTTTTATAATTTCCGTCCGCGGTGCTACGGCTATCTGTATACGTGGATATCGCTGCCCCAACGCTTTTGTCACCTCATAAGATTAGCTGCTTGCGTAGCTACCTAGGTAACGTTAAACCCCATCGGAAAACAAAGAAGACCCAGTGACGCTCTCACAGCGAGTGAAATCGACCTGGCCGAGTCTCTAAGATGTCCTTTTTCGACACAGGTGGCAGCGAGCGCCTGGCGCAGACAGCTTCTGCGGCGTCGAACGTTGTTATAGGAGTTTGCTCAAGATACGTCTGCCAGCGGCGCCTTTATCTTGACGCCGGTGAATTCCTCGCTGGAAGTTGTGCATTCTTTGCGGCGACATTAATTAGCGGATTGCATGAGGCAAGACGGCACGCCAAGCGGCGATAGCGTCCCAGGGCGGGCTGGAGGGCGAGGGGAGAAACCGTCTATTTCTGGCTGCGCAGCGCAGTCCCGTCTGCAAAGAGAGCGCCGTTGCCTTCGCGCTAGCAGGCGACCGGGAAGCGCCCAACTCTCTGACGGTCAGTTACTTACATGTTCCATTCATCGTCTGAACGATTCTTTTATCGAAATTATGCGGAACGAGTCAGTTTACTGGATATGTAACATGATTAATGTTAACATTGATGAACACATTCTTTTTTAGTCCTGCACTACAGTACGCTTAAAATCACAAGGCCTTTTTTACGAGCTACTAATTTGGAAATAGAAATTCGTCCATCGAATAGAAGGAGTCGTCTAGGAGAAAACATTTTTGGGCAGATATATAACTTATTTGCTACCCGTCAACACTTTATGTTATTGAGAAAATGATAAAAATTATTGTTGCTGCATATTTAACTACTTTCTGAGCCACTGACATAGAGAATAATGCGGAATAAAGGTCTTCTTTTCCCTGTAGTATTGTAGATATGGATTTCACTGTTCTTCTCAAATTGTCACTGATTATTTACGACGACTTTCATTAGCGAATATATGTACTGTGACGGAGCAGTTAAAATGCCTAACTCTTTCAAGAAATACCCATGTGACGACCGCAAGTGAGCACCACATATTATCTTAGTCCTCGCTTTTATACAAGCAACACTTTCTTTCTAAGTGGTGACTTGTCCCGCTGTAGGGCTGCATACCTCCACCCTCAGTCTCGGAAATTTTTTCCCTGCTGCAGTTGTTGTAATAGATTAAGCAGAACGATGACACAAACTTTCTGTGAACTCAGCCCCCTCGCTGTTCCACATTCCTGTTCTTCAAAGGTTGGCGCCGTTGCATTTTGTGAGGAAAAAGGTTAAGTTTCCTTTTCATTGTCCTGTGGAGAGATCGTCGTGAGATACTGAGTTGCTGTGCTGCATGTGCTGTTGATGCAGTGGACTCCTTCCTCAATAAGGCTCGTACTCGTTCCACATTCTTCAGGCTTACAAATGATCCCGGTTGTCCTCACTGGTCCTTTATGGAATCATGAACGGATATGGTCTTTTTAAAACAATTCATCAAGCCATAAAAACAAAACACGGAAATTTTGTTACCACAACTGGACTTCAATACTGTATTGTAACCTCACCGAGAAGTGGTCATTCCGGATGGTGCTGTTGTACCAGATGTGCTGTTGAATGTGCATCTCACCACAACGATACGTCCAGAATTTGTGTAAAATTTCTTTACGATCAACAAACGCTGTTACACTGTGAGTGTTTCCATTGTGAAATATGAACTGAGACAGCGGTGAGCGCGCAACAGAATTTTCAGAGCTATAATACGACAATATCACAAACAGAATCATTTACGGTACACAATTAAAACATAGCAGACAAATACCCTCTAACACCTATTTAGTTCCACACTGTGTTATGTGCAACAAGCAACACTTTCACGGGGAGAGAGAGAGAGAGAGAGAGAGAGAGAGAGAGAGAGAGTTCTAACCAAAATGTAATTGCTAACATCGTTTTCAACGTAATATATTTATATCTTTCCTTCGTTACAAAACATGGTCTTAAGGAGCAGGAACAGCTTTAAAGGGTGAGTTTCAGCAGTATCAGTTATGGCTGGAACACTGCAATTCTCACACTAAATCTTGAATTTCGTCTTTTTTTGTGGAGTACTCGATTTGCCCTGACTGTTTTTTTTCCCTTCTCATCTGACTAATTTGATGGGGCTAAACAGATCTTCCTCTCCTGAACCAGCCTTTTCATCTCAGAGTAGCATTTACACATAACTTTCGTAATTATTAGCTGCATATAGTGCAATCTCCATCTTCCCCTGCAGTTTTTGACCTTTAATACTTCGTCTAGTAGCATGGGAGCCGTTCTCTAAAGTCTTAAGGCCGCATCCTATGTGATCAGCAAAAGCGACCGACAGCGTGCGACGCCTTCAGGAGACAAAACACACCTGCAGATATACAGGGTGTTACAAAAAGGTATGGCCAAATTTTCAGGAAACATTCCTCACACGCAAAGAAAGAAAATATGTTATGTGGACATGTATCCGGAAACGCTTACTTTCCATGTTAGAGCTCATTTTATTACTTCTCTTCAAATCACATTACTCATGGAATGGAAACACACAGCAACAGAACATACCAGCGTGACTTCAAACACTTTGTTACAGGAAATGTTCAAAATGTCCTCCGTCAGCGAGGATACATGCATGGAATTCCTGATGCGCTGATGCAGCCCTGGAGAACAGCGTATTGTATCACAGCCGTCCACAATACGAGCACGAAGAGTCTCTACATTTGGTATCGGGGTTGCGTAGACAAGAGCTTTCAAATGCCCCCATAAATGAAAGTCAACAGGGTTGAGGTCAGGAGAGCTTGGAGGCCACGGAATTGGTCCGCCTCTACCAATCCATCGGTCACCGAATCTGTTGTTGAGAAGCGTACGAACACTTCAACTGAAATGTGCAGGAGCTCCATCGTGCATGAACCACATGTTGTGTCGTACTTGTAAAGGCACATGTTCTAGCAGCAATGGTAGAGTATCCCGAATTAAATCATGATAACGTGCTCCATTGAGCGTAGGTGGAAGAACATGGGGCCCAATCAATACATCACCGACAATGCCTGCCCAAACGTTCACAGAAAATCTGTGTTGATGACGTGATTGCACAATTGCGTGCGGATTCTCGTCAGCCCACACATGTTGATTGTGAAAATTTACAATTTGATCATCAGAATCGAGGAAGTACAGTACATACTGACGAAACTAAAATGAGCTCTAACATGGAAATTAAGCGTTTCCGGACACATGTCCGCATAACATCTTTTCTTTATTTGTGTGTGAGGAATGTTTCCTGAAAGTTTGGCCGTACCTTTTTGTAACACCCAGTAGATACGGGACTGTCCTAGGTTAGCGACGTCCGTGGCGCTGCCTGTCTTCCGCTAGAACTGGCGACGTTTAAATTCAGACATGTTTAAATCTTATCGCTGTAGCACAGTGTGTTGCTAGATAGTGAGCAGTATGGCGATAGATCTCGACGAGACATTAACGTCGGAAGTATGCAAGTGGGTTCTTTGTGGGTCGCACGAGAAAAGAAGTACCGCAACAGATATCTGTCTGGTTAAGATTGGACGGTTGTGACCAAGGCAATGTGCTCTACAAGTGGGTACTGGTTTTATTTATTGCTTCGGAAGTACTAAAGTTGTAATTTATGTTATTATTACATGCGATGAAACTAGGTTTTACTGTTTACGCTCATCTGTCAATTCCGTGTCCAACTCATTGGAGACTATTTCTTTGATGATTGGATTTTACTGTTGACGAAAGGAACTGATTAAATAATGTTACCAGTTTTTAGGCGCTTATTCTAAGATTTCCTTTACTAAGCACAATAATGTAAAATATCCGTGGCTGTGGCTGCGACGAAGGTAAAAATTCCGTTGATCTGCAGAGAGAGCACCAAGTAGTGGTGTGTTCAACAAAGTTGTAACACTGTACATGATCAGGGTGACAGAAAACTGATTGGGCTGAAAGACTATATGCGTTAACTGAAACAATTTATTAAATACTTACATTGATTGCTGATGAATTATGTTCACGACAACTGAATATCAACAAAATGTCTTGTTATTATGAATGTAATGTGGTTGATACGCCGGCATATACACGGAGTGGCCAAATACATGGAAACATAAAAAAAAACACAACACATTGTAGTTCTTGCAGCGGGAGTTAGTCTCTCGCACGCAGGACACCCGAGCATGTCGGTTGATGCTGGTGCTTGCAGTTCGCAGATTCAAATGTTGGTACTGTCGGTTGCTTTTGTTGCTCACGTTGGCCGAGGCCTTACATTTCCTATCATTAACCCCTTTCTTGTTGTAGGCGTTTGAATTTTCACCAACTAAAATAAATAAATGAATAAAATTCCGTAATAATTTTTTGTTTGTGTGTAGGTACAAAAAAATGATTCAAATAGCTCTGAGCACTATGAGACTTAACGTCTGAGGTCATCAGTCCCCTAGAACTTAGAACTACTTAAACCTAACTAACCTAAGGACATCACACACATCCATGCCCGAGGCAGGATTCGAACCTGCGACCGTAGCAGTCGCTCGGTTCTGGACTGAAGCGCCTAGAACCGCTCGGTCACCGCGGCCAGCCAACACCGGAAGGCGCGACCAAAACTTTTACTGCTACATCTACTGTTCGTAAGCGCCATACGGTCTGAGACAGATGGTACCAGTTAACACTTACCTACGTTCCTGTCATTACAGCGGAGCACATATTCGGGTTGTGCAAGAACGAGCATAGAAATTGCGAGGCCCTTTCAAATGAATAACACCGACATTCGCGGTAAATAATTTAGGGAAAATTCGGATAACCTACGGTACCGTGGCGGGGTAATGACTTGTAGACTGTTGGTAAGTTCTTAGCGTCCAGTGTCTCGACGGTTGCAGCACCTCTGTTAGTGCTACATCAGAATATAGGAGGAAGATTTTGTTTGCGAGATGTATCTCTGCTCCGTCTACAGCTGAGAGCAGTGACGTGTAAACTGGTGGCTCGTATCGCTTCGCGCCGCCGTCAGACAGCCACTGAGGCGGAGGAGTGAGGCAGGCAGTAGGCAAACACTGGCCGCCTCGCCGCATTTTGTTTTCCCGGGGCGTCGCGGCGATATTGCGGCGCGCTGTCGCTGTCTGCCCCGCGACAAGCGGCAGCGGGCCACGGGCGGCCGGCCTCTCAGGCGTTATTGCCCGCCTGCTCTCCGCGGCCGCCGAGGGGACTGCTCTCGCCGGCAGCGGCGAACACGCTCGCTCCCCGTTGACGTACGGTCGCAATTCTGGGTGTTTCTCCAGAGTTCCAGCATCGACTGTACACTGTCAGAGCAGCAAGAAATTCAGAAAGTTGAGTGTTTACACAGTGACGGAAGTGAAAAGTGTTACACCGTGAAGCTCCAATCGAGTAGTTTATCAAACTTTGTAGAGATGTTAATCGCGTAACGGTCCGCCTCCGCCAGCGTAGACGGCTGCCGTGCGGAGGACCTGGGTTCGATTCCCAGTAATGCCGTGTATTTTTCCTTGGTGGGAGGACTGCTAAAGGGTGCACTGAGCCTCGTGACAATTATTGAGGAGCTGCTTGACCGAATAGTAGCGGCCCCGTGGTCTTTCGTATGCAAACTGACCGGGGCGGTGCCGACCACGTGCCCCTCCATGATGCCGTAAGGCTGAGGACAACACAGCGGCCGGTGGACATCCCTTGGGGCCTTCAAGGCCTAGCGAAGAGCTCGTTTTTAATAACGTAATGGGTATTAAATGATTAAACTTTCGTTCCAGTCGGAAGTGGTGTACATCATTAACATCAGCAAGAGGTGCTGAACGTCCTGGCGGATTAAAACTGTGTGCCAGACAGCTATCATAGCACAGCTCACTACCCCCTGTCAGAAGGTTCACTTTCGCCAGCAACGCTCTCCCACTTTCCAAACTTCACAAAAGTTCTATTGTTTGCCTTGCGCGAACAGCACTCCTGGAAGAAAAGAATATAGCGTAGAAGATGGCTTAGCCATAGCGTAGAGGAACTTCTGTGAAGTTTGGAAGGCAGAAAAAGAGGTACGGGCGGAAATGAAACTCTGAGAGGGGGTCGTGTACCGTGCTTGGAGAGCAAGCCAGTGAGCCATACAGAGCCCAGGAAGGGACCAGCGAAGAGCAGGTCAATGGGGTCCAGGGGTGACGTGGGGTGGGCCAGAGGGTGATAGACTGGGAAGGAGCAGACGGGTTCCGGGCACAGGCAGATCAACTGTGCACCATGATCTCCACATCTTTGTTCAGTCCTGGCCACTACGCATGTCACCATGTATTGTGTAAAAGTTTTGAAAGCTTCGTGAGGCGTAAGATATACAAAATAAAAACTTTTTACATATCTTCATTTTCTGTTCTTGCTGTTGGCTCTTGTTCTTGCGTTTAGGGGTACATTCTTGCGGCTGAAATTTTGACTTACTGGGTTCCACATGACTAAATAACTGATAAAGTACTATATGTTGTTATGATTTTTCTTTCATTCTATCTCATTCTCCTACATCACACTGACTTCACAATCTCCATTTTCATAAAACCATCAACTACGTTGTTGTAGACAAAATTAAAAAACACGTGCGTTTCCGTCAGAGGCATGCCCACTACTCCGTACATTCTACAGTGCTTACAATATTCCAAAGAGTTTATAAAACGAAAGAGTTTACAAACATTCGTGACAAAAGAAGAATCTTTGCTAAAATATATCATTATTTTATAAATTAATCCAGAAATAAATTTAATAATTAGCGTTAGATTGTGCAATTAATAATGACCTTTAAATATGCCAGATATTTCGTAATTCCAAATATTTTAAAAAAGAAGAGTTATTTTAACCGTATGTACAAATTAGTACGTAATGACTGTAACAAATGAATTTGTTTTTATACAGTTTAGTCTGCAATATAATACATCGTACACAAAATCATATGAAGTTTATTCAGTTATAAAGCTAATGTTCACCTACACCTATAGTATACAATGTTAGAAAAGGGTGTCCCATTAAAATTGGCTTTCATCCGAACATACCACAATGCCCACAATGGATGACCTGCAAAACTTGAGGGTGCAGGGTAGACAGGATGATGGCTAGATATGCATCCGCTTCAGCGTCAAGCAGGAGGACACTAGAGACGATCGACAAACACTGGGAGAGGCAAGCCCAGGCTTGGAGTTCCTGATCGACAGACTTCGAAAAATAAGGGGGCGACCAAAGGAGCACACAGCACACATTGCGCCATAAGCCAGGGTTGTGGTGAGTGTCTGCAGCGACGTGAGTAGCTGTAATGGGAAACCCGACCAAGGCACGCTGTTGTTCCATGTTAATGTGGAAACAGGAGATTTGCTGTTGGCCATATGCTGGGTCAAGTCCTGAGGGGAGACGACAGAAGGCATCTGATCTGTATGTTGTGCCGTGGGCTGCTATTTAATGGTATAATTACAGGAGCTGAGGAAGAGCGTCCAAAGCTGGAGTTGTTTGCCATTCGCTCCGGCGGAGAGTGGGTCCCAAAGAATACGATCTGTATTAGGGTGAACTTGGTGCCAAATAGCAAACATGGAACTTCTCAAAGGCAAATATAATGACGAAAGCTGCTTTTTCGATCCACCAACAGTTCTTTTGAGCAGCTTTCATAGTCCTTGATGCACAGGCAATGGGTTGCTCAGTAACATTATTGTTCCCATGTGCTAGCACTGCACCAGTGCCAAAGGGAGAAGCATCAGCGGCCAAAAGGAGTGGACGCGTTGGAGAAAAGGGTGCTAAGCGTCGCAGATGTTTCAGCTGGGTGAAATCATGTTCTCTGCCAGCCGTCCAACTCTATTGAACGCCCTTCTTTCGCGATTGATTAGAGCGGGTGCATAATGTGGGCCGCATAGAGAAGGAAGTTAGAATAATAACTCACCTTTCCCAAAAAAGCTTGCAGCTCCTACAAGTTTCGCGGGTGAGGTAGATAGTCAATGGCAGAAATCGTGAGGACAGGATCCCTTATTTGTTGAGCAACTGTCCAAGGTCTTCCATTTGCTCACGAAAAACTGGCATTTGTGTAAGGGGCACCTGAGCCCTGCACCACACAATGTAGTAAAGAGGATGCGAAGGTTCCGCAGGTGCCAAGACGCATAGCGTCCGTGGCAGTAAAGTCGTTCAAATAGTTGGTACAAACAGTTCCAGGTATCTCTGGAAGATTCCCAGAGCGGAAGAGATCCCAAAGGGCAAGTGCACGTATTTTTGTACGCCAACGGGAGTGTTGATGAGCATAACGTGTTGTGATTCTTCGTCCATGGGATATATAAACATGCGCTAGCAAGGTTATATATTCATCTCTGATAAGATTCGTGAGGAAGCCCTCTGCAGATGGTAAAGGATAGGTTTCCAACTGTGCCTGGATACTGACAGTCGATTTAAAGTCTCCTCATATCCGAAGGGAGCCACTGGTTTCTACCAGAGGTGTGGCCCAAGCATCAGTTTTAAAAGTTCAATGACCTCAGCTTCATGGAGGTAATGGAGTTCTTGTTTAACGGACACCCTTAAGGAGACAGGAATAGGCCGTTCTCGGTAGAAATGGGGCACTATGTCTAGACTTAAGGAGATATGAGCCTGGAAATCCGTGGTGCATCTCAGGCCAAGCTTGAATTCTCAGGCCAGACTCGAATAGAGGCGCGAAGGCGGTACACAGGTCGTCGATCTACTGGAAGCGAACCACGACTGAGACGGCCGGCAAATCACCAGTGATGGAGAATCCAAACAGCGAGAAGGCATCCACCAGGCCGAAAATGTTGCCAGCTGACACACTATCGACAACCAACAGAGTTATCAACTGAACGACCTTTCTGTACGCAGCGCATATGTGAAATGACCTCACAGGAGAAATGAACCGACACCGCACGCGACCAGCGTATGGGAAGAAAGGGCAAAGAAAGGGGAAGCACCTGTGTCCACCGGGAACCGGACGTTCTGGTTTGCAATCGTGAGGTTGATAAACAACTTGGGGTGGAAGGATCGCCCTGAGAACCAAATGGCTGGAGTTAGTACACTATCCCTTGAAACACGTGGGGAGTAGCACCGGCTGTCCCTAAGGATGACGACAGACAGTGCGGAGAGGTCCATCCGTTCCACAATGTGTGTGCTCAGTGACACAGACAGCTGGCACGTGAGTGGTCACGAAGCAGTCAGGATGTGACAGGAGACCCTACTGTTTATGACGACGGGGCATGACAGGCTGTTCAGAGGACATTGGCATGTTAGAAATCAACGAATCACGACGCAGCCGTTGGGAAAAGTATTTACGAGAATTCCGCCCCTGAGGCCGTGACTGGACAGCCGTTACTTGTGGTCGAGCCACGAGGTCCTCATTTGCTGGCTGTGTGATTCGTGCAAGTGAAATCTTCGACTCGACCCTTGCAGATCCATCATCCACGAGCGGTAAGCCTGAACTGGTTACCTGTGGTATTGATAGGCGACCACATGGAATCGTTGCAAATAATAACTGTACAGCGAGGACCACGTCTCCTCGAACCTGAGCGCGACAGGATTCGAGAGTGGAGCCGACTGCCTCAGTAAGAGGAACGTCTCCGGGGAAGTCCAAGAAAGGAGGAGTGATCATTGGAGAGCATCATCCGAAACCTGGAAAGCAGCGACGCGCTGTTTCAACCGCTACAAATACGTGTTCCAGTCCTCTCTGGCGTCGTTAAACGGTGGGAAGCCAACTCCGCACTTGGCAAGCGGCCAGAGCCTGGATGGGGTCGGAACCATGAACCTGCAAGTAATCCAACAAAAGCTGAATTTCCCGACGGAGCAATTCAGTCTGTTGTCGAAACTGGTGTTACAACTGCTGCTGCAGGAGCCGCTGTTGCACGAAATGTACGAGGTTTGCGTCCATGGGACGCTGGTACCCTTTCGTCTCGTAGCCAGTTATACGAGGGCAGTTCAATAAGTAATGCAACACATTTTTTTTCTCGGCCAATTTTGGTTGAAAAAACCGGAAATTTCTTGTGGAATATTTTCAAACATTCCCGCTTCGTCTCGTATAGTTTCATTGACTTCCGACAGGTGGCAGCGCTGTACGGAGCTGTTAAAATGGCGTCTGTAACGGATGTGCGTTGCAAACAACGGGCAGTGATAGAGTTTCTTTTGGCGGAAAACCAGGGCATCTCAGATATTCATAGGCGCTTGCAGAATGTCTACGGTGATCTGGCAGTGGAAAAAAGCACGGTGAGTCGTTGGGCAAAGCGTGTGTCATCATCGCCGCAAGGTCAAGCAAGACTGTCTGATCTCCCGCGTGCGGGCCGGCCGTGCACAGCTGTGACTCCTGCAATGGCGGAGCGTGCGAACACACTCGTTCGAGATGATCGACGGATCACCATCAAACAACTCAGTGCTCAACTTGACATCTCTGTTGGTAGTGCTGTCACAATTGTTCACCAGTTGGGATATTCAAAGGTTTGTTCCCGCTGGGTCCCTCGTTGTCTAACCGAACACCATAAAGACCAAAGGAGAACCATCTGTGCGGAATTGCTTGCTCGTCATGTGGCTGAGGGTGACAATTTCTTGTCAAAGATTGTTACAGGCGATGAAACATGGGTTCATCACTTCGAACCTGAAACAAAACGGCAATCAATGGAGTGGCGCCACACCCACTCCCCCACCAAGAAAAAGTTTAAAGCCATACCCTCAGTCGGTAAAGTCATGGTTACAGTCTTCTGGGACGCTGAAGGGGTTATTGTGCTCGATGTCCCTCCCCATGGTCAAACGATCAACTCTGAAGTGTATTGTGCTACTCTTCAGAAATTGAAGAAACGACTTCAGCGTGTTCGTAGGCACAAAAATCTGAACGAACTACTCCTTCTTCATGACAACGCAAGACCTCACACAAGTCTGAGCACCCGAGAGGAGCTCACAAAACTTCAGTGGACTGTTCTTCCTCATGCACCCTACAGCCCCGATCTCGCACCGTCGGATTTCCATATGTTTGGCCCAATGAAGGACGCAATCCGTGGGAGGCACTACGCGGATGATGAAGAAGTCATTGATGCAGTACGACGTTGGCTCCGACATCTACCAGTGGAATGGTACCGTGCAGGCATACAGGCCCTCATTTCAAGGTGGCGTAAGGCCATAGCATTGAATGGAGATTACGTTGAAAAATAGTGTTGTGTAGCTAAAAGATTGGGGAATAACATGGTGTATTTCAATGCTGAATAAAACAACCCCTGTTTCAGAAAAAAAAATGTGTTGCATTACTTATTGAACTGCCCTCGTAGTGACCGGAAATCGGACAAGACCGGGAAGATTCGAAAACCAAGACAACGATGTATAGCGAGACCAACGAAACAGCGCAGAGAAATCACGACTGACAGGGGAGCTGCTGCGCTGCTGGCTGTAGAGGACCGCCGCGGGCGCTGAAAGGCCGGCGAGGCCGGCGCGCCCTCGAGGTGGCGATCGCGGCGGCGACACTACCACCCGCAGTTGTAGCCGCGCCGTCTAGCCGCCGCCGTCGAGCTCCATACCCTCCGGCAGGCCTTCAAAGTCGCCGCGCCGGGATACCAGGCAAAGAGCCTCTGAATGTCATCTTCAGAAATTTCTTAACATGTCTGAAAGACACATTGTGTGAAATCATAATGACAGATGGGTGGAACGTGATATGAGGGTACAAGTCTTCCCGTCGCGCTCCCAATCTCTACGAGTGGCATGTTCCATGATGATAAATCAAGGACTGGGCAAGCTGGTCAAGGATCTGTATACTTCTCAAGTCTTTTTCGGATCAACCCGAATGTGGCACCTTGTATCTTTCTGCGGGAATATGCCATTTGGTACTTTGATTAAGTAGGGTGTGACAACAGGCCTTACCATTCTTGCCACATCCTGGTAAGCGTTCACTCTACCTCCAACAATTACCAAATCAGTCTTTCTGCCATTACCAATAGCGCCGAACACCGTCAGCCCTGGAATGAGAGACGTATCAGTCTCAAGAACTTATGCTTCCTTTCATTTCTGGTGAGGTCGTCTATGGACACTTCCACATCAATCTGACCACCAAAACTCGAGGCGAGACTCATCACTGAACACCACAGAGTACAACTCAACGTCGCAGTTGACTCTCGCTGTACACCAAGCAACTCTACTGTCAGTGGTTTGGCGTCAGTGGTAAACGACGCATGGCAAATCCAGATCTCAACACAGCTTGCAGTACTCTGCTTCCAACAGCTCGTGGTGACACTCTGCTTGTAACTTCTGTCCGGATGTCACCTGGTGTCGGCAGTCTATTCGTCAGAGCCAGTACAACGATCCTTCTGTGTTCACGTGGTGTTTTCCTTCTGAAACGTCTCTCCTCTTCTCGACACGCTGTTGTCTTGAGTCCTTTCGTTATGCAGTGTGGTCTGTCGTTATGATTTTGATATGTCTCTCACGCCAATGACGTGTCCTTTCTGAAAAATCCGAAAGATACGGGTAAGCACATGCACGTGCATGTCCTCACGGCATTCTCATACAGACAATGGTAACCAGGGTCTGTGAAATTTTATAAATAATCGGATGTTTCTGCCCACCACCAAAGTCAGTCACATCGGTTGTAAACACATTCAAAGATCTCCCGCAGTCGATAACAGACGATAGTAGCAGGCAGTGATTGTGATTTGTAAAATGTCGATGAGGAAATTTGTAACGTTCCATAGTCTCTTTTTATCAATATCTGTAGACGAAGAAGGAACGAAACAAAGACGATGTATGTAAACTGCATGACAAAAAAGCGAAGCAACCAGAAGGGGAGGAGAAAACGAAATGAAGCTTCACGGTTTCAGAGAGTATGTGATATTACTTCAGTGATTACAATCGAATCAAATTTACAAAGAACTTGGCAGTGTGACCCCAATCGTCAGTATGTTGTTGTTCCCCCTCTGGTGTGGATACATGCACTGATTTCGTTGAGAAGTGTGTCATAGTGCCGTTGTATTCTCTCCTGAGGGCAAGCCATCCCAAAACTGTTGTAACTGGTTTTTGAAATCGTGGATAGTGGCACTGGGATGGACTTTACATATGAGCTGATTCCACATGTGTTCTATCGGGGACAGATAGTTCAAAAAAACTCATGCCTAGTGTGGACGATCATTATCCTGCTGACAATGGAACCACGATACTGTCTCATGACAGGTAAGATATGAGGAGCAGGATGTCCAGGACGTACCGTTGTGCCATCAGAATTCCCTCAATCGCCACCAGTTGTGACGTTAAGTCTCATCCGACGGCTATCCACACCACGATGAGAGAAGTAACACCAAGACATTGACTGGAAGAATGGAACATCTCCCCAAGAAGCCGCCATATTCGCCCATTGCACCAGTTATTAGGATCTTTCCCCGTTCCATTAGCTTGAGGAGCGCGGGAACAATGATTGTTTACATTCCCCCACGAGCGCTGTAGTTAATTTTGTCCTCACGATTTGGAGATGGTCATGTGGAGTTGAGCAGAACCGAGATTCATTGTTAAACGCAACGCGACGCCACTGATCAGCAGTCCATGCTTTCCAGTCACGGCACCACTCCGCTGTGGTTGTGGTGTTAGCGGCAGCGTAAACGGAGGCTGGTAGTTTCATAGTGCGGCTGCTGCCAGCCTCCGACCAATGGTGTAGATGACAAAGAATATTTCAGGGGTCCATTACTTCTTGTCAGATGGCACGCACAGATGTTATGATTTGCGTGTGACAGAATGTGGCGATCCTTCCGTGTCGTAGTCGAACATGGTTGAGCGGAGCTTGGCGATGAGTAGCCTATGCGTGTCCTCATCTTCCCAATGTAATGCAGCTGATCTGTGATCCTATTTTCATTGCGTTTTGTAATTGCCGATATATATTGAGGATCAGACCACCCAATAAATAAGGATTTTCTGAAACTGATTCAGTTTGAGTTTCAGAAACCTCAATCAGTAAATTATTTCTTTTATATCAAAACATAAATATTTATGTACAAACAATGGATCAATGGTAAGTACTACGAATGTAATTATTTTTTAAGTTAGGCAGTTCTTTTTATAGCCCCAATTTAACAGCCTTAGCGCAGTGGTAACACCGGTTCCCGTCAGATTACCGAAGTTAAGCGCTGTCGGGCTTCGCTAGCATTTGGATGGCTGACCGTCCGGTCTGCCGAGCGCTGTTGGCAAGCGTGGTGCAAACAGCCCTTGTGGGGCCAATTCAGGAGCTACTTGATGGGGATGTAGCGGCTCCGGTCTCGTAAACCGACATACGGCCGCGAGAGCAGTGTGCTGAGCACATGCACCTCCATGTCCGCATCCAGTGACGCCGTTGTCTGAGGATTTTTTGTCAGGTGTATTTAAGAAAAAAAAAACGGGTATGGGGCCGCGCCCAGTGTGTAAGTTTCTGCTCAAATTTAAGTTCTTCCTGCACAAAAATCCCCGCTCACTGACTGTGTGTGATTTTAGGCGCCTTCGGCTGTCACGTCAGCGCGACGGCGGGGGGTCCGGCAGAGTGTCGACAGTCGACTGTCGCGGCACACAATGGCAATGCTGCTGCGCGCACTCAGAAAGCTCCCCTGGCGTGGCGACGGTTCCGCAACACATCGCAGGCAGATGCAGTTTGCCTCCCACTAAACCCTGAAAAGAACGCGCCTGTCAACAGCTTTGTTTTTATGACGTATAATCGCTCCGATAAGCGGCTTAGTTTCTAATCTGCTCTACCAGTCGAGCGGTATTTCAGCATAAATCTCGAAACAAATGTCAGTTTTTTCTGCGGGTATCGAGTTGCCAGTTTCAGGCACTTAAATCTGTTTTCGTGTCACTTCTGCGATATACTGCAACAGCAACTGAAGTTTTACTCAGGATATACTCTACTGAAAAATAAGACGCGCAACGAAGGAATTATTCGGATGGGACGGAAATCGGGAGAGGTGATGTGCATGTACAGGCAAACGACTGCTAAAGATTTCAGAAAACTGGATGATTTATTCAAGGGAAAGAGCTTCACAAATTGAACAAGTTAATAACGACTTGGTGACCTCCGGCCCTTATGCAAGAAGTTATTCGGTTTGGCATTGATTGATAGTGTTGTTGGATGTCCTGAGATGCGTCGTGGCTCAGTTCGAAACGGGTCATCATTGAAGACAATTCTAGTCCAATCAACGGGATTCGAAGGCGAAGACGAGTCTGGAGATGACTCGGACAGTGGTGGGATACCAGCTCCACTGTCGCCCACCACGTGGCCCGACAACCGTAGTGATTGTCTGGGGTGCCGTATCATTCACAGCAGGCCCCATCTGTTCGTCATCCTTACAGCACAGCGGAACGTCGATGATATCCTATGCCCTGTTTCGTTGTCCTTCATGGCTAGCCATCCTGGGATTACATTTCAGCAAGTTAATGCTCGTCCGCATACGTCGTGTCCACCGCTTGTCTTCGTTCTTGCAAAATCCAACCTTGGCCTGCAAGATCGCCAGATCTGTCCCCTGGTGAGAACCTTTGGAGCAATATGGGCAGGGACCTCCAGTCATCTCATGATTCGACGATTTAACTCGCCAATTGGACAGAATTTGGTATGATCTCCCTCAGGAGGACATCCAACAATTCTATCGATCAATGCCAAGCCGAATAACTCCGTGCATAATGGCCGGAGGTGACCAAGTCGTTATTAACTTGCTCAATTTGTGGAGCTCTTCCGCTCGAACAATTTTTCTGTACTCGTAATCATTTGTTTGTCTGTGAATGTACCTTGTATCTACTGATTTCCGACCCATTTGGATAATTCTTTCGTGGTGCGTCGTTTTCTTCGGATTATTCTGTGTGTTTCCTTGCAACCGAAAATAAATACTCTCGAACTAAATGCCACACCGGACTAATTCCGCGGTTACTTTATAGATAGAGTTCCGCGCGCTGATCGTAGACGGCCACTCGGCCCAATCTGTAATTTGAATGCTGTACAGGGGGGGGGGGGGGGGGGGGGGGACCAGTACCTTGCTATCCCGGTCGTTGTTGGGTTTCTTGACCCTGAAGCCGCTCCTTTGTTGGGCTCACAAGTCTGAGCGTACCCCGTACCAGTCTTCACACCCGCATGGCAGGGGATCCGGGTTTTCTAAATGCTCGATCCAACCTCTCTTCTACCAATGACTATTCGTTTCACTTCCGTGTAATTGTCACATCCTACCCTCTTCTGGATATCTTCCCAATACTTCATCCTAGGCAGTCCTCTTCTTTTCTCTCCCAGCATTTTCCCTTCACAAATATTACTAGAAAAGGTGTGGTATCCGATGACATGTTCAAGAAATTTTATTTTTCTCTTTACGATTTCCTTTAATAATCTTCTGTCTTCGTCTGCTTCCCTTAGGACCTGCAGGTTGGCTTTCTTTGCGTACAGCTGTTTCTTGTCATTTTCCACCATATCCACATTCCAGCAGTTTCAAGTCAGATTCCTTTCCAGTTTATGTAATAATAAAAACCCACAGTCAAATAGCGGTAGTGTTATCATTTAAAATGTTTTAAACAAAGCAAGCTGTTGTCTCTCAGCTCCTCTGTTTTTTTCTTTACTTACTTTTCAATTTACATACATTTTCTAAGTAATATGCATGTGGTAAGTGTTCTCATTTCTAAACGTTAACTACGCTTTTCCCCCTTTGGAACCATTACTCAAGGTGGTATTATCAGTGTCATAATTGCTATAATATATCTAGTTTTACTGGAACCCTAGTTAATTAAAAGATATGAACCATCGAATAATTTAGTACAGTACGACTTTGCAATTCTCGTGTGAAATAATATGTATTTATGGATATAGTGACACCACTCATGAGAAAGACAGGCATTCCGACTTTTCAGTAACGTACTTCCATTATTGTGGAACTAATTAACTTACGAGACAATTAATATTAAAATTTGTAACCAATTACGTTTTCCTTTGCGGATTTTGCCTCTGTGCTTGTTAGATTCCGCCATTTGCTGTTATACCTTTATACCTTTGTTGTTCTGGATTTTGTACGTCAGCTGACACACTTTATTAATTGAGTAAGCTATCAATTAAGATTTTTGCATAATTTACGGCAACTCTGAATATGGAGCTGGGCCCCATAAATGGGGTATTCCCAATGCGGATGCAAAAACTTGTTTCATAAAGTGTTCTAATTTCCTAAACGACTACATTTATTATAAACCGACTTACTGTTAATACTTACAGTCCACATCAACCAGAAAAATCTAACCTAGCCAGATTTCAAATGATTATATAGTTTCTGAGATGGCAGTATGTTCAATTGCCACTCTTTACGTAGTCAGACGCCAACGAAAATTTTCAGTCTTGCACCAGCTAGCACTAACACAACACCTAAGCGGTGTATCTTGAGAAAACGCGAATAGTTGTGCATTTCTGTGGAAATATTTTGACTGTAGGACGTTCTTTTCTCAAGTAGCGACTGTATCAATTCTTTTAAACTGATGGATGGTGTTAACTTCGAACTAGTGTTGTGTTATGCAACTGGTGTTTAATCAACCGCCGGCCGGAGTGACCGAGCGGTTCTAGGCGCTACAGTCTGGAACCGCGAGACCGCTACGGTCGCACGTTCGAATCCTGCCTCGAGCATGGATGTGTATGATGCCCCTAGGTTAGTTAGGTTTAAGTAGTTCTAAGTTCTAGGGGACTGATGAGCCATTTGAACCATTTTTTAATCAACCCGGTGACTGTGTGGAAAACCCGAATGCGGTTACTGTTTACATAATTTACAGCAAGTGTGTTCTGCAAACATTGTGTTTAAAAAGGATCGTATCTTCAAACAGTGATTATGATGTTAATGCCACGCCTCTGTATAGTGAAATGCAGAGGCGGAGGTATCTACTTGAATAAAAACATTCGGTGTGAAACAGAATCTGGTCAACACAGTGTTTGTGGTGCTAATAGTTGTGGAAAAAAAGCCACGTCACTTGGAAATCTGTGTAGCGTACATGATTTGCGTTGTTCTATAAATCAATTTATAGCTGTTCTACAAGAATTTTATCTTCGAGACTCCGAGGGCTTGATGAGCAATGCAGGAAAGCGTCATTGCGTGTTGTAGCTTTCACTGTGCTGGAGAACGAGGAGACGTCGACTACTAAAACTGTCACATCGGAAAATAAATACTGTTTATTCCCTTCTTATTTCTATATAAAACGACTGTACTTTTTGCTACCGATTTCAAGGCTAGAGGCTCTACCCCCATGCTCAAAATGGGGGAATCAACGTACATCCTCAACATATCAGCTCATCCATCCATCGATCCATCCATCCACCCATCAAGATGTGTCAAAACATCTCGAGTTACTCTAAACTCGGTAGCGCACTAATGATAATGAAGGCAGTGGCTCATTCCGTGACAGAACTTAAAAATTCTATCGACGTCGCAGCGAGAAGCTACAGGACGGAAAACCATCTGTGTAGGGAGAAGAGCGCGCGCAGATTGGCCTCCGCACAACAGTGTAATCGAACAGTCAGGTTTTATCGGCGGGCGACAGAAATCGCTGCCACTTCCCCCGATATGACGACTTGCGGCTTAATGGCGCCGTAACACGGAGATGTTACGGCCGCTGACGCAGCGACCACGTGTTTCCACGGTCCCGCTCCTGCGTAATGTGTCCAGGTTGCAGTCACATTACAGCTATTCAAAAAATAAAAAATGGGGAGGGGGGGGTGGTGTAAAATTAAAGTTCACCGTTTCGCGGAAGACTCGGAGCACATGCCACGGAAAACAAAATCGGCCGTGTCTTCTGTAAAGGATTCATTCCAGCAATCAATTTTTAAGACAATAAAACCGTGGAAAACTTAGATCTGCATAGCCAGTCGAGGAATCAGCCCACGAATTCTCTCGAAAGCGAGTCCAGTGTCTTAACCAAAGCAGTTCTTCACTCGGTTTCAGGAAAATAGAAAAACAATCATTCCCGCAATGAACAATACGTGAAAACTGCAGGCCTTTTACACAATGAACTTGGGTATCGCACATGAGGAATCATAGTTAAGAGATAAGATAGTAAAAATTTCTCCAAGTTTGGCGCTTTTGCCACTTTCGCCTCCGGCTGTTCGGACCCAGTAGCCGAGACGTATTTGAATTTCCACTCGGCGCTTTGGTGTGTACTCGTGCCTCGTGTCTCCACTACATTTTCCCCCAATTTCTCCGTCACTGTCTCAGTTACAAAGTGTTGGAAGTGCGCGCCTCGTCACAGAACTTGGAGGTGCGAGGCTTGACCCCTCTATAAGGTGGGATAGGAGGCGATCTGCGGCAGATGTGGCAAGAGATTACAACACTGGTGCGGACACACGTGTTTCGTAGCTGTTCAGCTGCTCAGCTCACTCAGTTGCTCGGCGGCAGACGACCCCTGTGTTTTTTCATGTTGACACAACGACGTTGTCATTTACTGTTATAGCGGGCACGCCGTCATCGAGACTGGACCGTGCATCAATGGAATCGTGTCGCCTGGTCGGATGAATCACGTTCCTCTTCAGACCAGATCGACGGCGGTGTGCGGACACGACGCCACGAAGGTGAACGGCTGTTCGGAACACGCACCGCGCCACTAACGACAGACGGTGGGAGCACTACTGCGCTATGGGGTACACTCACCTGTTCTTCCTTGGAACCTATGGTAGTAACCGAAGGTACCGTAACAGCTGTGAAGTATGTGAACATTGTTGCGTACCACCTGCATCCCCTCACGCTTGATTTCTTCTCGGACGGCGGCGGCATCTTCCAGCAGGATAACAGTCCGTGTTACAGGGCTATAATTTTTGCGCCAGAGTGGTTTGCGGAACACGATAGTTAACTCATCTCGATCTCTTGACCACAAAATTCACCTGACTTGAGCCCGGTGGAACACATCTCGCAGGCTATAGAGCGACACCTCCGCGTCCACAAACAATCGGTCAGTAATTTACGGGTATTGAGCGGTCTGCGCGTAGAGGTCTGGTGCCACATACCTCTGGAAATCTGGCAACAGCTTGTCCAATCCATACTGCTATACTGGTTCCAAATGTTGGACGCTATTAAGCAGGGTCATATGGTTTTTGCCCGTCAGCGTGTAATCTTTTACGTTTCACGCCAGGTTCAGCAGTTGGGGGTTGAAGATCTGTTGCATACGTTTACTGAAACGTATAAATCAGGAAGAGAATATCTCTTCATGTTAACTGATATACTAGCAGAATTTTCTCTCTTAATAGTTTTAAATAAAAGATACAACAGTTTGAAAAAGCGGCTCTACGCAGCGTTAGTAAAGCAGCTTATAGTACAAGCGACTACAGTAGTGTGGGAGCCACACATCCAGAAACTAGTTACACTTTTCGAGAAAGTGCAGGGCTTTCTTTGGCAGTATTACAGGCTGGAGATATACGAAAGTATTAAACAGTGTGGGCATGTCAATACCACGTCGCTACAACAATCGCATTTATCGTAAAGGTACACAGGAATAGAATGTGTGTGGAATACCTAGAAACGTGGGATCAGTGAACAGCTTCCAGAGCGACATCCTCAGTCGTACACACTTTGCCACCCTGGTGCGATCTGAATATTATTAGATTCTGTAGAGACAGAAGCTACTCGTCATGTCACACAAACAAGAAGAATTTTCATACTTAAATGGTCTGAAAAGGAGTAACCGTATAAAAAGCCTTATTCTAGCCTTAAATTGTACGGAAATATGCCAAAACCAGTTTAGGGAAAACGTATAACATTTCTCTCCATTTTCAGTTTCCAAACGGCGTGTTCCTCAACGAGAACAGTGATTTATCACAGTTGTTCTGTTATCTCATCAATAGCATCTATAACTGTGAAAGTTTTCATCAGCTGACTGAGACATACGAGAACATGTTTTCTACAACCTGCAACACTAAATAAATATGGTCCGGATAAAACGCATCGAAGTTCTGGAACTTTAAAGCACTTAGCTACTTCTTTTTAGTAAAGAAAGGGAACTTGCGTGATGTGAATAAATAGTCATTTCTGAATGACTACATACTTGTACAACGGGTAACTTCCCAAAACTTGTTAACTACTGTCTTGCACTATTATGGAAGCTCTCAGTTAAATCTTGAAGGAAATACGATTATTGTGATTCAATATTTTCCCAACGTGACTGTTTTCGTATGTCCAGCTAGGTTTATAATTCACTTTTTTATTAAAATTATTATTAGAATTTGGAGAAAGAATGGCTAATGATTCCAGAATGAGATTTTCACTCTGCAGCGGAGTGTACGCCGATATGAAACTTCCTGGCAGATTAAAACTGTGTGCCGGACCGAGACTCGAACTCGGGACCTTTGCCTTTCGCGGGCAAGTGCTCTACCAACTGAGCTACCCAAGCACGACTCACGCCCCGTCCTCGCAGCTTTACTTCTGTCAGTACCTCGTCTCCTATCTTCCAAACTTTACAGAAGCTCTTCTGCGAACCTTCCAGAACTAGCACTCCTAAGGATATTGCGGAGACATGGCTTAGCCACAGCCTGGGGGATGTTTCCAGAATGAGATTTTCACTCTGCAGCGGAGTGTGCGCTGATATGAAACTTCCTGGCAGATTAAAACTGTGTGCCGGACCGAGACTCGAACTCGGGACCTTTGCCTTTCGCGGGCAAGTGCTCTACCAACTGAGCTACCCAAGCACGACTCACGCCCCGTCCTCGCAGCTTTACTTCTGTCAGTACCTCGTCTCCTACCTTCCAAACTTTACAGAAGCTCTCCTGTGAACCTTCCAGAACTAGCACTCCTGAAAGAAAGGATATTGCGGAGACATGGCTTAGCCACAGCCTGAGGGATGTTTCCAGAATGAGATTTTCACTCTGCAGCGGAGTGTGCGCTGATATGAAACGGGGCGTGGGTCGTGCTCGGGTAGCTCAGTTGGTAGAGCACTTGCCCGCGAATGGCAAAGGTCCCGAGTTCGAGTCTCGGTCCGGCACACAGTTTCAATCTGCCAGGAAGTTTCAATGGCTAATGATGTTGGCTACCAAGGAACAATTTGTAAAATGTACAGTAGCTGCTGATACTAAACACTTTGCTGGAAACTTCTGGCGTGGGATGCATGTCATTACATTGTTGAGTGCATTGGACAAAGCTGGAAGTGCTTGGGCAATTCTTTGTACAGGGAGTCTCGTGTGGTCGGCTTTCTGGAAAGCTCACGCGTCAAGTGCGCTGCCTCGAGGAGACGTTTAAAACCATCGGGTTTGTGAATACCGAATTAAATGACTTTTTGAAAATGAAATTTAATGCCTCCGAGGCCAGAGATGTAAGTTACAGACGCCGTGGGAGTGGAATTTGTGCGTTTCATTACAACACTAAAGTTCAGAGAGTAAATGGTTAAACGTAGTCAGTATCTTGATAGCGCGAATAGAAACTGAAGTATTATTTTGTAAATTACGATCTGTCATCGTGGCTTATCCCACGATTAAAGGGAAACTGGGATAAAGATTAAGCAGCGTGAGTGTATATCAAATATATTATGACTGAATTGAGTTGTGAATTAATGCAGTGTGGCAGAAACTGCTACCATTTGAGAGAACCCATCACCGTCGAACAGGTTCATACCGTGTTCATTCACTTTTGGAAGGTGTTCGACAGAGTTACGCACTGCTGCCTAATGAACAAAATACAAGCTTACGGAATATCAGACCAACTGTGTCACTCGACTGAAGAGTTTCTAGCAAATAGAATACAGCACGCCATACCTCAACGGAGATAAATCTTCAGGCGAAAAGGACCTTCGGGTGTACCCCAAGGGAGTCTTATAGCACCAATTGCTTTTCAAAGTACAGTACATAAAATGACCTTGTGGATATCGTCTGAAGTTCCATGAGGCATTTCGCAGATGCTGCTGCTATATACAGACGAGTGGCATCGCTAGAAAATTGTAGCGAAATGCAGGAAGACCTGCAAAGGATCGACATTTGGTGCAGGTATTGGCTGTTGACCCTCAACATAAACACATGTAGCGTACTTCGCATAAATAGGGAGAAAGACCCATTATTGTGTTATTACACGATTGCAGAACAATTATTGGAAGCACTCACATCCGTAAAATCTCTAGAACTATGCGTACGGAGCAGTTTAAAGTGGAACGAACCACATAAAACTACTCTCTGATAAGGCAGGTTCATTGGAAGAATGCTCAAGAAGTAGTTTATAAAACACTTGTTCGACCAATACTAAAATACTGCTCGCCAGTTTGGAATCCGTACAAGATAGGATTGATAGAGGAAACAGAGAAGATCCAAATAAGAGCAGCGCGTTTCGTTGTAGGTTCATTCAGAAAGCGCAAAAGCGTCAGAGAGATGTTCAGCCAGTTCCAGTTGCAGACGCTGCGAGAGAGGCGTTCTGCACCATGGTGATACTTACCGTCAAACTTCTGAGAGCGCACGTTCCCGGAAGATTCAACCAATATATTGCTTCCTCCTACATGTATCTCTCGAAGAGACCCTGGATGTAAAGTTCGAGATGACACGGAGGTTTACCGAGAACGTTCTCCCCGCGAACCTTTCGCGACTGGAACACGAAAGGGAAAGGGCGGGAGGGGAGGGGGTGGAGGGGTGAAAGTGACACTGGTACATCTCCGTCACACACTGCAAGATGGCTTGCAGAGTATAGATGTAGAGGTTAAATAATAATAGGAAGTGTTAAAAACAGCAGGCATGTCGTGGTGAACGACAACATGTCACTCGAGATCCTCCATCTAGTCAGTATTAATCCCATTTTGCGACCGTATAAACAATTAATCCGATCGTAGATATACAAGCTCAGCTGTAAATAGATTTTCATTGAGATATCATGCCCACCAGTTGGTATTCTTTGTTGTCGGCAGAAAAATGGTTCAAATGGCTCTGAGCACTATGGGACTTAACATCTATGGTCATCAGTCCCCTAGAACTTAGAACTACTTAAACCTAACTAACCAAAGGACATCACACAACACCCAGCCATCACGAGGCAGAGAAAATCCCTGACCCCGCCGGGAATCGAACCCGGGAACCCGGGCGTGGGGTTGTCGGCAGTTCCCGAAATATATTTAGGCGGTGTGTCGGCTAGATTCTTAAACTGATTTCTTGAAACGATCTGCAGCGAAGTTTTTAGCACTGAGAAAGTTACTAGTTTATGTTGACCTCGCTGCAAGCAGGATATTAACGTAGTCATTAGTTGTTACCCGAGTGCTGTGATCCATTCCCATCTGCACTCAAACGACATACTGAAATACTCAGTTAACAACCCTGTTCTTCGAGGAGCGTAGTGAGGCAGTGTGTATCAGTTTCGTATGCGTATCAAGGGCGTCTCTATCGAAGGGCAGGGGACGACAGATGACCCTGCGCGTCCTCTTCCTCCCCCCTCTATCACATCGTGAAGAGAAAATCTTTGCACACTTAATTTACATCCTGCATCACCAGACACAAGTATTCTGTAATAATTACAAGGAAGTCAGAACAAGTCATGGAAATCGAGTAGTAGCAGCTGTCATGAAATCTAAAATTATACTGTAATTAATCGCGAAAACTAGCAGAGCAGATCAGGGGGTACGCTCTTGATGACTATGATGACAGCTTACAACATGTAGTGTCTGTGTAGTTACAGATGTGTACAAAACCAAAGGAACAGAAACTATAAAAGGCTACTCGGGTGCACAGCCAACTACTTTACAATCAAGATCGGTGTTAAACGTCCCGTCCACGACGAGGTAATTAGAGTTGCATCACAAGCTTTTAATACTGAATGACGCAGAAGGAAATTCGCTGTGTTCTAAGTACCAAACAATTTTCGGAAATCGAAAATAAACCTAAATGTTTACGGAAAGAACGACATTTCTGTGAAGTTATAGACCACGTGATGGAATGTTTTGAAAATAACTTATTTTCTAGCGCAATGACATTTGTTTCTGAGAAAATGGCCAGTTTCGGGAGGCACCGGCGATCATCAGATCACAAATACATGCTGTGATTCAATCCCACCACTGCGGAAACCACGCTACCGTTTCTGCAGTGTCGGTGTTAAGCCACAGGCTGTATTTTATGATGCGGGGGTCAAACTTGTAGAACTTGTAGAGGAGAGTAAGTGAATAATATTTTGAGCAGCAATCGATGTCCTGAAACGTCATCGAACGACGCTACAGAGGGCGAAAGTTATAGGTGCCACCGCCCGTAAATGTATGCATGTACAGGATGATTCCGTGTTGACGTTGCAAACTTTCTAACATGATGAAGAAGGATAAATGTGTCAGTTGGATGTAAGGGGCTCTGTACCGGAAACGACAGAGTCGAAAGTTATAAACGAAAACCTTTCTGATACCTCGGCCTGTGGAACGCATGTACTGGTACTGTTGTTGCTAAGACTAGAGCATAGGAAACTATAAGAGGTGGGAATATGCACCACAACAAGGAAAACAAGTTTACTGAACACGGGCTCTGAAATACCTACCTGAAGAGCTATGAGCACTTGTTCATCTTCGCTAGAGTGAAACACATCTCCTCTACTGAACAAGTGCTCATACCTCTAATGATATGCATTTTACAACCCACGTTTATTACACTTTTTTCTTTTTTTGGTGCATCGGGTGATGTTGAGGGAATTAGATTAGGAAATGAGACACTTAAAGTAGTAAAGGAGCAAAATAACTGATGATGGTCGAAGTAGAGAGGATATCAAATGTAGACTGGCAATGGCAAGGAAAGCGTTTCTGAAGAAGAGAAATTCGTTAACATCGAGTATAGATTTAAGTGTCAGGAAGTCGTTTCTGAAAGTATTTGTATGGAGTGTAGCCATGTATGGAAGTGAAACATGGACGATAAATAGTTTGGACAAGAAGAGAATAGAAGCTTTCGAAATGTGGTGCTACAGAAGAATGCTGAAGATTAGATGGGTAGATCACATAAGCAATGAGGAGGTATTGAATAGAATTGGGGAGAAGAGGAGTTTGTGGCACAATTTGACAAGAAGAAGGGACCGGTTGGTAGGACATGTTCTGAGGCATCAAGGGATCACCAATTTAGTACTGGAGGGCAGCGTGGAGGGTAAAAGTCGTAGAGGGAGACCAAGAGATGAATACACTAAGCAAATTCAGAAGGATGTAGGCTGCAGTAGGTACTGGGAGGAAGCTTGCACAGGATAGAGTGGCATGGAGAGCTGCATCAAACCAGTCTCAGGACTGAAGACCACCACCACAACAACAACAACAACGACCATCTTTGAAAGTTGCCTACCTTAAAATCTTAGGAACAACGGTACCAGTATATGTATTTAAATCAGAGGTCTCAAATTGGTTTTCGTTTATAACTTTCGACTCGCTCGTTTCCGGTGCAGGGAGCCTTACCTTCAATTGATACATTTATGCTTCTCTATCATGCTAAAAGGTTTGTAACAACATATCGGAATTAACCTGTCTATACATACATTTACAGGTGCCGGTGCCTCTAAATTTAACGCTCTGTAGCGTAGTTAAATGAAATTTCCGGACAAGGGTTCCTTTTCGAAATATTATGTTCTCACTCGCCTCTACAAGTCTAGACGTTTATAACGGGAATTTCCGGACAATTTGTATTTGTGGGTGGATTCCGGTTCAAGCCGCGCTCCTGCCGATTGAGAATCCAGCGCTTTAACTGCAGCAGCGCCTCCCTTCGAGAAATTCTCAGATGCCCTCCTTCCCCATCCAAAGGACGACACACGCAAAGGCCTCGCTCCTCGAAACATGACGAACAGGTTTACACGTCTGAGCCAAGTCTGCCCGCATCTCGTGGTCGTGCGGTAGCGTTCTCGCTTCCCACGCCCGGGTTCCCGGGTTCGATTCCCGGCGGGTCAGGGATTTTCTCTGCCTCGTGATGACTGGGTGTTGTGTGATGTCCTTAGGTTAGTTAGGTTTAAGTAGTTCTAAGTTCTAGGGGACTGATGACCATAGATGTTAAGTCCCATAGTGCTCAGAGCCATTTGAACCATTTGTTTTAGTGAAGTCCACCCAAATCCTGTATCATATCAGTGACACTCTCTCCCCCATTTAGCGATAACACGAAACGTGCTTTCACGATTTAGTCCGTGAATGCTATTTGGCAAGGATCCCACACCGCGCAGCAGTACTCCCTAAGAGGACGGACAAGCGTAGTGCAGGCAATCTTTTTAACAGATCTGTTCCATCTTCTAAGTGTTAAGTCCCATAGTGCTCAGAGCCCGAGCCAAGTCATTCAGGAATACTGATGAGTTTTCCCACCGTGCCGATTCGAATTTGGCAACTCTGGTTCTTGTGCAACCACACTAAAGTGTGTTACGTCTTTTTTTTATGTGACTTAACATCTATGGTCATCAGTCCCCGTTACGTCTTCAACTACGAAATATGATGTGAAACGAGGTGAAAAACGTTAGATTTGGGGACGCGTCGCTGCTGCCTGCACTTGCGGCCAGCTAGGAGGCGAGGTGTCGGGCCGGGCCGGGCGCCGAGGCGCCACCTGCCGGGGCGTGGCCCCCCCTCCTCCCGCCGGCCGCGCTTTTAATTAGCGGCCCAGGGCCACGCTGGACTGCGGTCCGCAGCCCGCGGCTCGCAGCCTGCAGCCTCCGGCCCATGAATAATAGATGCGCGCTCGCCGCAGATTGCTGGCCACAGCTGTGCAGCCCCGGCCCTGCTCGGGTGGCCCCGCTGTCCGCGCTCTTTGACCGCCACTCGCACCCTTAAGTGTTCCGCAAACACGTCACGGCTGTACTGCTTACGCAACAGCTGATGCCACGGAAGGGCGTGTACGTCTCCCTGATAATGTACCGTACAATGTCCTACCTATTTTTCTAGTAAGTCTTCCGCGTGGTTCGAAGCAGATTTCACGATTTCGTCTCCTGTGCCAATCTCTTACCATAAGGCGCACTTACACTGACTTTAAAAACTAGGAAACACACATTTCTGCGTGTATATTCGCATCGTCTGCTACGCTGAACGGGTAGCAAACATTTCATATCGTGTATTCGCATCAAGAGCTACGTTATGACAAGTGAAGAGGAAAAATTAATGATATGTCGTGCTGCGTTAATAATATTCGACGAAATAAGTAGACGTAGAAAACGACGCAGTCGTTGTTGCTGCACAAAAACATACTATAGAAGAAATGTCAAGAATGATATGCTGTGTGAGTTGGTTTTCCTGACTTCAGAATGTCGCCCTCTGATCTTGTTTTTTTCCCTTTTTTTTGGCAACATTAGATTCCTATCAAAGCCTCGGATATTTATCCCACATTTCAAAGCCAGTCATCTGTCAAGCACTTCCTGCAGTTTGTGAGGCTTTGATTGAAGGACTGAAGGGTTATTTAAACGCAATTCAGTTACGTTAATAGCACTCGAGCATATATTTAACTGAACATAAATTTATTTTTATTTTCATATTAAAATTAATCGAAATTGTCATTTTCAATAATAAAAATTTCTTCAGCCCCAATGTCACTCATACTCTGAATGTGACAGAGGAAGCTGCAGTTGATGAACCCCCTGCGACATCCCACATACCTTCATTTCTGCGTCATAGAAACCGTCGTAAACTTTTGTCACTGTCGTTTCGCTGGGCGGCAGCTCACGTATCTTGCTGATGATACATTATTCCAAAGTCAGATAACGAATCCTCCTGTTATTCCTCTTAGTACTGTTTAAGATTTTTATAACTACAACTTCCAACATACCGGAGGTACTTCTCTGCCTCATAGAATAAGATACGATCGTAAATTTTGCTTTTTGTCCACCACTGCATATCGTAAGAAACACACGGCAAGACAACAAGCAACAGTATCCCTGCGTAGCTGCTTTTAGTGGTAGCAGGCCACAAGAGTGTTCCTTTGAACTGTACCGACAAGGCCGTGGAACACTGCTTTTGTGTTGGCAACATGTTGCGAATATCGATAGTCCAGTACTAGTCCCGAACAGTGTCGCAGAACATATTTCGAAGTCAGTATAAACGCGCCTTTAGAGTATAACCTCCTCCAAACATCTACAACTATTTCTTGTATGTATTCCAATTTCTGTTTCCTCCTATAATTTTTACCTTCTACGACAACTTCTCTTCTCTCTTAACCAATCAATACACATTATAAATAAAAGCCCCTTCCACGTTTTTCTGTCTGAATGTGAAAGTAAATCTCTGGAACTACTATAAGAATTTTCACACAATTTTCACTAACTGATCGACTGATTCCCCAGGAAGGACTGTGTACAGGGACTTTACAAAAATGTGGAAACATCAAAAACACAACAGGTTACCATGGCTAATACGTAGTAGGGAAGCTGATGACATTCAAAACAACTTATAGTCGTCTCACAATGGATAATACAGACACTGTATGTTTTCCAAGGGAATCTTATACCATTCTTCCTGCAAAATAGTGGTAGTCTCAGGTAACGATGATGGAAGTGGATAGCGATCAGGCACCATTTTCTCCCAAGTAGACCACAAAGACTCAATAATATTGACATCTGGTGATTGTGGTGGGCCGGGGAGACGCGACAATTCATCCTCATCCTCACAAAAGCAGTACTGAACAATGCGAGCTGTGTGAACATGGGCCCTGTCGTACTGGAACACAGCATCACCGTTTGGGATGTACACGATCAGCCAAACTCGTCACATAATTCTTGGCAGTAATGCGACCTTGCAGAGTAACCACAGGGCCCATGGAATGTCAAGATATGGCTGTCCAAATCGTCACCGAACTCCTTCAATTTTTCACTTTAGGACGTAAACTAGGCGAGAAGCCGGATGCAGTATGAAACAAAAAGCTCATCCGACCAAGTTACTTTCATACGTAGCTCCGTAGACCACGTTCTATGACTTGGGCACCACTATTCCCTGTAAAGACATTTGCGTCACTGACCAGTGGTTTTGTAATACCAGCTCGTCCTGCAGTTTCCAGCTTATGGAGCCCCTTTCATGTTGTTTTGATGCTGGCAGGGTTCGCGAGTGCGACATTCAGTTTTGCAGTAACTTTTGCAGCTATTGTTCTCTTACCTTCCGTCGCAATAATCTTCAATGAGCGTCTACCACGATCACACAACACACAGCTGCTGGTAAACCTTTCGGGGTGTGAATCGTGGACAAAGAAACTTTTCTGTTCCTGACATTTCGTCCAGGACTGCGCTGTACATTCTCAGAGGTGCTCCTCCACTAAACCTTGTCGACTGATCGGTTGGACGTTTGAGAGCCACCTATATACCGTAGGAAAGGGGGCGTCGTCGAAGTAACACGTGATGAGCCGTGTATTTACGGTCCTCTTCGTAGTTCCAATATAAACCTCACTACACGTACACGGAATTTTGTATGCGCCACATGTCGACAGAGGAGGGCGTTTATCCTTCACAGGTAGGTTCAAAAATGGCTCTGAGCACTATGGGACTCAACTTCTGAGGTCATTAGTCCCCTAGAACTTAGAACTACTTAAACCTAACTAACCTAAGGACATCACACACATCCATGCCCGAGGCAGGATTCGAACCTGCGACCGTAGCGGTCACAGGTAGCAGTCGAGATGTGGCATACACAAAATTCGGTGTACGTGTGGTGATGTTTATATTGTAACTAAGAAGAGGATCTAAACGGCTAAAAGAGCACAAAAGTCTTTGCCGACTAGGAAAAATAGAGAAATCAGATGTAGCAGAGCATCCTCTTCAATCAGGAAACAATGAAGTGAAGTTAATTTTAATGGGAAAGAGGAGGCAATGAAACTTCGCGACATATGAACAGAGCTCTGCAGAATCGCTAGACAATTTTATCTTAGACAAGGATTATCTTTGCTCATCACGCGTTACTTCGACCACGCCACCTTTCCTACAGTATACATGTCGCTCTCGGACGTCCGACCGGTCCGTCGGCAAGACTCGGCGGAGGAGCGCCTCTGAGGATGTCCAGCGCAGTCCTGGTCGAAACCTCAGGAACAGAAGAGTTTCTTGGAGCACGACCTCAGACTCCGAAAGGTTTATCAGCAGCTATATCAGCCGGTCGTGGAAGCCTTCATTCTATGAACACAACACGTAGTGGGTGATGTTTTCCCGATGCCTCTTTGAAACACAGAACACTTCGGCTTCCATTGTTACAGAAGCATCCTCCATATGAGCACAAACAATTTTCCGCTTAGCTCCTACATAATCCACTCGCAGCTAAGCAGAACTCTGTTCTGATCACGGCTGGCACTGCACAGCTGCTGTTCGTGGTATAATACAACAGCGCAACCTGGAGGCTTAGCTAGCATCTGGGCTTACTCGTATGTTCAATCATGCATTTATCGCGGTGTTTCATTTATCACTGCTTCACAAGACAAGTCGTCCGGCCGTACGTACTTAACTGCCACCCTTGTGAAGCCGCGGCAGGTCGCTAGTACTGCCCACTGTTTTGCTCTAAAATGACCACAAGAGCGTCTCAGAATCACATATTGTCACTTAACTATTTCTTTTTAACAATTTTAAATTCAAATTTATTCGTCTTTTAACTATGACATTTTATCACTGTAATAACGTATACGTCTGGCAAGCCCGCTACAGACTTGACCTGTTGTACACTTTTTTTATTGCATTCAGTACAATTTTATAATAGGCTATTTTCCCACGTTAAAATGGTTCGAATTGTTGTTATGCTAATTGATTACAACATTTAAATAGCATTAACGGTCAATATTCTCATGAAACGTCTGTTACCTAATCAAAGCTTGAAAATAATTAAATATCAAGCTCCGGTCACGTGATCGAAAACGCTCTGTTACTGGCTGATGCTCCGGTGACGTCAGAGGCTAGGAGTAAGACGAAGCTGTACTTGTGTTATAGTAGCGTTAGCCGAAGTTACGAGGTTCTTGTGTACTTTTACTGCAAACAGTTTAGTTGTTTAGCGAACAAGGACTAATTGTAGCAGTTGTTTCGATCCTGGGCTGTCTTATACATAGCTTCACATTAGTCTTAGTAGCGGACAACAGAGGGTCAAATGCATTTACTTTGCAAACAAACAATTCACTTTTTTGGAAAGCATTCCTAGTAGCGAAAATATAACCATACGTCCACATTACAACTAGATGTACGACGATGAGGTTATACGGAGAGATATAAAGCATGTACAACATTTACGTGACACAAAGGTAAGGGCTGTGATGTCTGTGAGTGCAAACTAACGTCAGCATCTGAAACGGACTTGGTTCATCTTTATGTAAGATGATGTAACTGCAAAAGTTAAAACATTAAGGATCCTAGCTAGACAGTACGAAAATTAAAAAAAATAGTTTCTACAATAGTAAAAACTGTGTGGTTACATTAACTAGAAAATATCTTTCTGAACGTGAGAGTGTGAACAACGACTGCAAACGTAAGCGCATGTAAACGGCAAGGAAAACACAATAACATTCTGTTTCTGACCGGTGTGGTGAAGTTTTTTTAAATGTGATTTGATTTTCACATGAGGTGAGTCTTGAGTCGTTTTACACTTAAGTTAAAATGTTCTTTCGGGTTAGATTCGAAACAGCGATATATGGACATCGTCTTATAAAATTCGACGGTCTACCGCTCCAGCATCTGAGCTCCCGAATAACTGAGGTGCAGTTAGGTACAACGATAGTTTTCACTAGGTGCTTAACTTCGTTGAATGACGCTATCCTTCGTTATAACAGTGGGGGAGCATATCTCGGAGATAAGTTAATATTAACTTCACAGTATAGCACGTTCTTAATTAAGTTAGTGAACTTGTCCGACGTGCCGGCAATTTGCTGGTACAGTGCAACCACATTTTACGCATCTTATCATTCTCTGGAACACTCAAAAACTACTTTTTAGGAGTTTTTGTAGATGTATTTGTACAATATGGCACTACACAACATTTGTAACTCATTTTCCGAAACGTTAATTCCAAAACAAGACATCACTGTGAATTAGCATTATGACAGCAGGAGTAGCGAGCTAGCCAGTGACGTCACAGGCATCACATGACTCGAATGGAGCGTTTAAGCGAGCGTTCAAATTATTTGAACTTAATTTTCGAATTATAAAATGAAATTGAAGACGAAAAAAAGCGTGTTAGGAGCATAAAGTGACATAATCAATCATTTAAGACTATTTCCAGAAAACAATCAAATATCCTATTGACGAATAAGTCTATAATTACACCAGTGACATATAAGAACTTACGAAACAAACATATGGAGTGGCTACTGTATCGCAGTTTGTTACGAAGAGTAGCGATATTGACGGCAGACCTACTTCGGCACTGTCGCCTCGTTCACACCATATATAAATATGTGCCACGATGCTAAGCTAATTTTGTGTATATTTTGTGACGATGCCATATTGGCTTTATTATATTAGGACATGTTATGAAACGGGTGTGTCACGTCATATTTTAAGCGCAAGTTTCCACATACGCGAGAGTAATAATTTTTCAGAAATAATTCAAAAGCCAAGATCGCTTAAATACTGTTTACTCGTTATATCCAAATGGTTTATAAATGTTAAGTTATATTCAGATCCGATGATGGCACCTTTAGTCTGTTGAAACCGGTCATCCAGTAAACAGTATTTAAGCGATCTCGCCGTGCGAACTGTACTAGACTTATTCTGGCCAGCGATGCACTCTTTACTCATACATAAGCTGGTCTGCTACTCAGATTATCCGTGCTTCGTATGTCATGCATGTTGCATCCAAGGTAGGAGAAAACCACTATTTAAAATCAGAATTGGAGACCATGCACTACACGACGTGGTGCTAATCTCATTTCTGTTGCTCCTTAATGCTATCGTCTTTCTTTAAATTTCATATTCTGAGCTAAGAAGACTGGGCATTACATTTAATATGGTCTGTAATTCTTTCTCACGGCAAGTAAGAACAGCAACGTCATCAGCAAATCGTATCATAGATCTCTTTTCACCCTGAATTGTAATCCCTCTCTCGAACATTTCTTTTATTTCCTCTATTACTTCTTCGTTGAAAATAGATGATAAAGCTTGCATCCATGTCTTACGCCCTTTCCAATCCGTGAACTTTGTTCTTGGTCTTTTTGTTGCTCCCTCTTGGCCCTTCGATATATTGTACAAAGGGCGTTAAATAACTAATACAACACATTTTTTCCTCGATCAGTTTCCGTAGGAAAAAAAATAATTTTTTGTGGGACATCGTGGAATATTCCTGCTTCAGTCCCTGTAGTTTCATGAAGTTCCGATGAATGGCAACTTCAGTTAACTTTCTTTTTGCGGAAAACGAGAGCATCGCCGATATTCATGGCCGCTTGCAGCATGTCTACAGTGACCTGGCAGTGAACAAAAGCACGGTGACTCGTTGGGCGAGGCGTCTGTTTTTAGCGCAACAAAGTCACGCTAACTTGTTCGATCTCCCGTGTACCGGCCGACCGCACACAGCAGTCCTGGGACACGTGCGGATACTCTCATCTGACTCACTCGTTCACCAGCTGGGTTAGTCAAAGGTGTGTGCCGGCTGGTTTCTTCGCCACCTAACAGAATAACATACAGAGCGACGAAGAACCATCTGTGCAAAATTTCTTGTGCGTTATGAAGCTGATCGTGACAATTTTTTTAACCATCGTCAGGGGCGTTCATCAGTTAGAATTAGAAATAAAACAACAATGCGTGGAGTGGCGTCACATCAGCTCTCCTCTGAAGAATAAGTTCAAAGCAGCATTCTCAGCCGGCAAAGTCATGGCGACAGTCTTCTGGGACTCTGAAGCGCTTATTCTGTTTGAGGTCCTCCCTCATGGTGCAATCATCAACTCTGTAGTGTATCGTGTTAACCTCAAGGAATTGAAGAAACTACTTTAGCGTGTTCGTCGCTACCAACATCTTCTCCATGACAACACAAGGACTTTCAAAAGGGTGCGCCCCCGAGAGTGGCTCACAAAACTTCATTGGACTGTTCCTCCTCAACCACCCTACAGCCCAGACCACGCACTTTCCGACTTCCATCTGTTTGGCCCAATGGGAATGCAATCGGCGGGAAGCAGTGCGTGGATGACGGGGAGGTTATTGACGCAGCAAGGCTCTGTCTCCGACGTCGACCACTATAGAGGTAGCACATGGGCACACGGGCCTCCCCAGTAAGGTGGCGTAAGGCCGTGGCATTTAACGGAGATTATTTTGAAAAGCAGGGTTTTGTAGCCAAAGGAATAGGGAGTAATGTGGTGTATTGGAACCCTGAAAAATACCAACTTGCTTTCCTAAAAAAAAATGTGTTGCATTACTTATTGAACGCCTATCGTATATGACCCGTCTTTCTGTACAGTTCACACGTATGTTTGACTATTGTAATGTCTTGCAACATTTAATAGTGTGGAACACTTTCTGTAGCTTGACTAACATTCTTCTTTTTTCTTAACTCTAGCACGCGTTATCAAGTTTAATGTCGGACCAGGCACTCTGGTTCCTTAATCTTTCCTACAGCCAAACTAATAGTCATCTAACAGTCCTTCAGTTTTCTTACCCATTCTTCTGTATATTATTCTCGTCAGCAGTTTTAATCAGATGGCAAGATGGTTGTGCGATGGTTCTCGCCTTTGCCTACGTTCTTTCACTAAAAAAGATGAATTGCGGGTACAGAATGATAAAACGAGTACCGAGACTTCAAGCAAATTATTTCTATCTTATGTTGTGCGCGATTACTACTGAAGGAGGAAGGTAAGCAAATTATTTCAATCTTGGGTTGTGTGCGATTGCTACTAAAGGAGGAAGGGACTACTATCCGCGCGATTTCTCTTTGCCACCTCCAGAGAAACGAGCGAGTGAGAAATGGAGCAATACTATTTCGACGAGGAGGCGTGCAAAGCACACGTGGCAAGCCCCTCCTCACATTTATGGCGCTCCCCAAAACAAGGCGCCATGTACATCGTACGTAGACTAGTAGTGGTTCAGTAGTGGCTCTTTATCATATTTAATTCGAACCTGACAGTTATGAGTTGTTTCCTTCATTATTTGAAGGACACATTTCCTTTTGTCCCCGTAGTATATCTGTGTGTTACTCGGTTACATGAATCACTGTCATAAGAGGATGTACAACGAAGAGTTCCAAGTTCAAGAAACCCGAGAACGACTGAGGGAGCGATGTGCTGACCACATACCGCTACATGCCGCATCCGATGACGCCATTGGCACAGGATGACACGGCGGTCGGTCGGACCCAACTGGCTAGTGTAGGGCCTTTACTTTTCAAACGAACCATCCCGGCGTTTGCCTGGAGCGTTTCAGGGAAACCACGGAAAACTTAAATCTGGATGGTCAGACGCGGATTTCAACCGTCGTACGTACATTATAAGCCAAAAAAATGGACAACACTCGCAAAAATGGAAATAATATTAAAGGTCAGTTGCGTATTCTCGGAACACCTCTGTTGTGACTGGATAGAATAATAGTGGAGATGTTACGGTGAAACATATTTTATGTACTGTAAGACCCGAAAAGTTTCAATTTATTATGAGGTATTCTCTGTTACGCGGTTCTGTATTCCACTGGAATTGAGATGAATATTTCATCTAGTACTAATTATCATAAGAATTTACGAAATGAAACTGCGTCTCTGATGTAGGATACTACCTTTACTGGTGCATGTTCCATACATTCATTATTGGAGGAGGGGAGAGATTTTCTTCGGATCTTACTGCTTGTTAACAGAATAAAGAGGCGCCGAAGACGCGAAAGTCAGCGAATCATGCTACACATATCCTGCTGTCCTGCGGCACGACAGAATAACATTTCAGAGAAGCTTAAACGGCGCTGTATTCTCATTACCGGGGTTCCCCATGCGTGCAACACGGTTATAATTACGCTGTGTAGCAACGCACACGGCTGTCGTTGGCAAACTACCATCACAGCCAGGAGACGTTTACTCGCACGCAGTAAACTATTCATCCTCGTATAATTTTTCTTCGCTGCTGTTCCTTGTCTTGAGGCAGTGTTTGGTCATTAGCTTTCAAGTTAAAATAATAAGCTGCATGAAATGAGAAAAACTTAAAAACATTGTATGAATGTAAGGATTGAGAAATATATATGAGTTAATTACATCACTCACGGAATCCTCGAACTTCCACACCAGTAATAGTCGTGCAAATTCACAGTCAGTGAGTATTACTTTTTCGCTTCATAGATGCTTTGGACACAACAGAGCCTTTTGTAACTTCTGCTGGAAATAAACCAAGCGCTACTGATACTCCTGGAAAAGAACCGCGTGTCGTGTGGGTTTCAGTCGACCGCAGCAGTCGGCTGAGTGCCTTATGGATGCTCGCAACGCAGGTTACCAGTGCGCTCCGCTAGCTCTAGCAGTCACTGACCGCCCGTCTACGCGTCTCTCGTTGCCGCAAGGGGTGTGGCCGGTGCCTGGACACTCCCAGCCACAATCGATAATCGAGCAAGGCACCGCCAGCACCAAGGTCGCCGCCATAATCGATTGCATTACTTGGATTCGAGCTCGAGATGTTTAATTCTGCACTATTATTCACTTACGGTCCGTACAGAATGGAGCAAAGACAGAGACGTCTTATATCAGAGCATCCCTATAGGTAATGAATCCAATAGGTATGGAGACGTCTCGACTGAAAAGTCAAACACACGAGAACTTATGTATTCATCAGCTTCGCAGACAGCAGGTTTAAACGAAAATGATTGCCTGCCGGTAATGGTCCCTTCTTGCAGAAATATCCTACAAATATTAAGTTATCATTTATTAAATCGAAGACTCGGAGCGTGCAGCAGAACTATGGTTTCAACGTAAACCTCTGGATTACATGGAAAACAACAGCGTCCAATTAGAATTTATGAACGGAAGAGTCCACATGATAAAAAATAGTAGTTCTGAAGTAGGGGTAAATTACGAAGTCCGAAGAAGTTGTTTTTTTGACCATTTATTGTTACCGCCAGGATCAACGTAACAGTAGGAAGAAACTTTAGGTTCGTCAATCGATAGTGTATTTCGCTGTCTACATAATCGCTTAAGCAGAGGCAGTTGTAAATACTTTAGCGCAGCCTTTGCTTCAGCGTAGACAGACGTAACTGACGCACGCACGCACGCACGCACACACACACACACACACACACACACACACACACAGACAGAGAGAGAGAGAGAGAGAGAGAGAGAGAGAAAAGAAAGAAAGAAAGGATAGGTTTAAAGGTCTCAACGACGATGAGCTCAAAAGACACAGAAAAAGCTCAGACTGCGTAAGTATGGGGCATAAAATCTGACATTTCTTTCTCCAAGTAAAAATCGCGACATTTGTCTTAAGCGATTTGGGAAAACTACGGGGATTCATCACGCTCCTCCCGAATATCAATCCAACGTGATGCAAATGGTGAGGAACGAAAAGCTACAATCTCATAAAACGGTTCAGCATCTACTTGTAAACACTATAACAATAATGTCGTTTGTACGTAACAAATACTTGCACTTAAAATTGGAAGGATCGTAGACAATACGCAAATCACTGTAGTTTGATTAACAACGCACGAAACTTGCCACGAGCTGAGTCACTTGCACGTCATCAGTTCTCCCCCAGTACCTGCGACCTACGCGTTGTACCGTTCTGCGACGCGATCGCGGTGAATATGTCGTACGCCGGATTGAGCGGTGTGCGTTCCCTGGCAATCCAGTGTGATGGCCCAGACGTGTGTGGTGCGTCCGCCAGCCGCTACCTAGCAATTTTTAATGCGAGTTAGTGCTGGCTGGGTAATGGCCGACCTCAGGATTAGACCTATCTTCACATCAAGGGCGGCGCCCAAAACGAGGGGTACAAAGGGCCCAAGGGCAGTTCGTCTCCAGAGGTCAGTCTCGCGAGGCCACTTTGTGGAGTATCTGCGTTCAGCGCTTGAAGACTATTCGCAGGAGGAGCTACTCACACACAGTTGTGACCTGACACATTATTAGTTGATATGGATTTAAATATTTTCCGAGAAAAGGTGGTGGTGCACACTGTAGAACCACCACTGCCCAGGTTTCTTGTAGGCATCTTCAGCGGAGCAGCTTACATTTTGAGAGATCACAGGAGATTTTCAAATTAATTGTTTCGCCCGGATACGCTCTTCATCAGGCGCTGGATTATAGGTGCCACATTCCAGAGATTCTTATTCATTTGACACAACATTGGAGATTGAAATATATGTCGTTTACGACTACCAGCGCTGTGACGTCGCTGAAAATGTACTCAGACAACTATCGCAAGCAGTTTTCGTGACAGGACCTTTCTCCAAAAGAAGCTACCCGCTATTCATGCTCAAGGATTCAAGACTACAAAACTTTTATAAAATGGCGGTTGTGATGGATTCCACTCGTGAACTTAAGTAGTACAAATAACACAAATTGTTTTATCAGCTTTTTTGCGGCTGTGTCTTTGCGTTAATTGCTACAAAGAATGAATGAAAGTAGCAGTAGAAAGTTAAAGAGTTTCGTTGTCTCGCGAAAATGTCTAGGTTTTACTAATTTTGTAACGCTTCATTGAACAGCGCTTCATGCTGCTTCTGTTTTACACTTCCATCTACAACGACATCAGTGTAATTAGTTAAACAATGGTGGGTAGCAGCATACCGGCCTTTGGTACCTCCAAGAAGTCGGCACAGTACAAGCGATGAAACACGGTTGACTGACAATATAAGTGTGAGAGAGAATGAGGAAGGGAGGGGGGGGGGGAGGGGGGAGTGAGAAATGGTTGTATTGTTTCTGGAGTGAGCATTCCCGGTTGAGGTTCAGGATTTGTCCGCTGGAGAGTAAGATCTCTTATTTTTTTTATAATTACATAGACCTGTTTATTTCTACAATGGTTTACATCAGTTTACAGGTTCAACATTTAGCTATTTTTCCAAATAATCACGATTTCTGTCGATGCATTTTTGTAGATGCTGTGGCAGTTTTTGTATGCCCATGTCATACCAGCTCGCCGCCATGCTGTTCAGAAAGTTATGAACCTCTTCTTTCGCCTCGTCGTTGGAGTTGAATCGCTGGGACCACAATTAACGCTGACAGGTACTGTGAGACTCTGAAAAAACTCAAACGGGCAATTCGGAACCGGAGAAGAGGAATGTTGAGCAAGGGCGTACACATTCTCCATGACGACGCTCGCCCACACACCACTCGGCAAACCGTTGCTCTCCTGCAACAGTCTCAGTGGAACATAATCACCCACGCCCAGTGACTATCACCTGTTCCCTAGGTTAAAAGAACATTTGGCCGGAAAGCGATTCAGCTGTGACGAATAGGTGAACGAAAAGGTTCATAACTTTCTAAACAGCATGGCGACGAGCTGGTATGACATGGGCATACAAAAACTGCCACAGCGTCTACAAAAATTCATCGACAGAAATGGTGATTATGTCGAAAAATAGCTACATGTTCAAGCTGTAAACTGATGTAAACCATTGTAGAAATAAACAGGTCTATGTACTTATAAAAAAATAGGAGACCTAACTTTTGGGATTACCCTCGTATGAAAACAGTGACAAACTGTAACATGCCTACAAGTCTGGAAAAACTCTACCAGAAAATGTAGTGGGCTCGTGTTGCAGGACGGAGTTGTTCGTTAACAGGATCATGACGCATATCAGTGTAGGTGGATTAGTTTTTTCCGAGAACGAGTGTAGCCGTTAATGGACTCCTTCCCGTGGGTCACCTTAAGAGAATTCAATTTCGTATGACAGCGCCCAGCTGCCCCGTCACTGCCAGGGACGAAATTAAATGCCTCTACAAAGCCCCGAGGTCCCAAATGCTATTATCCTCCACACAGCGTCGGCTCTCTTTCGCGCCGATGCGATAACGTGCATGTTGTAAAAATGAGTACGAAAGCTCATAAAGATAAACGCAAGTAAAATTGCAAAAACAGCAAATCCCTGAGACATGCAGTCAGTCACGCATCGTTACATATTCTATAAATACAGTCATGTCACAAACATGCAAAAGAGTTGAAACGTGTTTCAGACCCCTACAAATATGAATAAACTGATTATGTTAAAAATAATTAGCCAAATCTTTACCATACATTTAATAAATTTGATCCTTCTCTCTCTCTCTCTCTCTCTCTCTCTTAATATCTTTGAAGCAATCAGTGTACCTACTTGTAGAGAATTATCTCATGCTAAGGCGATGACCGACCACCTGTCCTTGCCTCGCTAAAAACTTCTGTATATGTTTCTATGCCTGTATATATGTCTTACTCTTTTTTCCTTGTACTAAACTGACAATTCCAATATCATTGCAAAAGCCATTCCTGAGAGAATAAAGTTCTATACTACACTATCTTTCAGTGTAGCGCGAACAAATGGAGCTGCATTAATGGCAACTTAACCCTGAAAGGCGTTTGTCTTGCTAACATACAAGTGTACGACACGTAATGACGGAATGACAAGGTGCCCAATGTACGTATTACGCAAACTATTCAAGATACTGATGCAACACTTTCGGCGACTAGTTTAACGCGTATCTTTTTTTATATAACGTGCCATTTAAGCAAATATGGTTTTTTAAGTCCAATAGTTTGTTGTGACAACATTCAACAAGTCTCAAAAGATACATTCCTCATTCTTCAGAGTGGGTAACACACAGTTTTCTGGAACTAATGAACGCTTGTCAACATCTTCGGATGGAAGCAAAAACTGAATACACCTTGATATTTGTGGAAACACACTTACAGCTGTAGCAGGTGGTGTTTAAAACACGAGAAAATAAATAACAGCAAAACATTATTTTTTAGTTAATAGTGGCTTAAACATGCTTACGCATTCAAGGACGGGGCAGGTCCGATGAAAGCAGCAAATGACAGCGAAAATAGTGCGACTTTACGACATAACACTCGCTACTCATCTCCAGCTAGTCACTACCGTCTTTTCTGGTGCCTACTTGTCAGACAATAGTTACTAGTGTCAGGCGACTACCTTTGTTCCCAAGAGCTGTCTCCCAGACGCGTTGTCATTAGCTGCTGGCATTTTGAATGGAAACTGGACACTTAAGTACGCGAGAACGGCGGAAACAACGAGTGAGCAACGTTTCTCTTCCTACGCAGCGGCCAGCACGGACAGAGATTCTCCCGCCAGCTGTCACAGAGAAGTGAGGCCTTCCGCGAACCCAGACACCGGAGGGGCAAGGCAGGACCGACCGAGTGTGTGACCAGCGGATGCGGAAAACTGTTTGCGTTCGCCTTATCGTCTCGGTCCAGCCGCCGCCCCACGTTTGAGTTCTTCTTATATATACCCTTGCTGCCATTCGTCTTCGTTTCCGCACAAATCCAAGTTTGTTTTGCCGAGTTCCTATCTGCAACGAGTATCTTATTTACTGGGCCATTCACCAGTCTCAGTTCTCTGGACAGCACAAACCCATCTCTTCTGTGTGTTAACCCCGGTACTCGATTCTAAGATTCCGGTATAGGTGTTGTAATCTGACTGTGCAATACACAAACGTTTCGCATGACGTGAACTAACGACCAGAACCAATGAGACCAGACAGAATTGGTTGGTTGTTTTTGGGGAAGCAGACCAGACAGCGAGGTCATCGGTCTCATCGGATTAGGGAAGGATGGGGAAGGAAGTCGGCCGTGCCCTTTCAGAGGAACCATCCCGGCATTTACCTGGAGTGATTTAGGGAAATCACGGAAAACCTAAATCAGGATGGCCGGACGCGGGATTGAACCGTCGTCCTCCCGCCAGACAGAATTGAAAGTGATATACACTGATCAGCCAGAACATTACGACTGCCTACCTAATAGCCGGAATGTCCACCTTTGGCACGGAAAACAGCGGCGGCGCAATGAGGGCTCGGGAGTTCAAAATGGTTCGAATGGCTCTGAGCACTATGGGACTTAACTACTGTGGTCATCAGTCCCCTAGAAGTTAGAACTACTTAAACCTAACTAACCTAAGGACATCACACAGATCCATGCCCGAGGCAGGATTCGAACCTGCGACGTAGCGGTCGCGCGGTTCCAGACTGTAGCGCCTAGAACCGCTTGGCCACTCCGGCCGGCTGGCTCGGGAGTTCGCTGGAGGGAGTTGGGATCACATCTGCACACACAAATCACCTTATTCCCGTAAATTCTGGGGAAGGGGGCGATGAGCTCGGACGCCACGTTCAGTCACATCCCAGATGATTTCGATCTAATTCAGATCTGGCGAGACGAGGGGCCAATACGTCAATTGGGACTCGACAATGTGTTTATTGAAATAGTCCATCACACTACTGGCCTTGTCACATGGCGCATTATCTTGATGAAAAATGCTACTGCAGACGGGAAACATGATCGCCATGAAGGTGTGTACGTAATCTGCAACCAGTGTACGATACTTCTTGGTCGTTATGGGTGCCTAGCACGAGCTCCACTGGGCCTATGGATGCCTACGTGAATGTTCGCCAGAGCATAATGGAACCGCCGACAGCTTATCTCCGTCCCGCAGTACAGGTGTCAAGGAGCTGTTATCCTAGAAGGCGACGAATTCGTGCCCTCCCATCGGGATGATGAAGAAGGTACCGGGATTCGTAAGACCACGCAACTCTCTGCTACTGCGCCATCGTCCAGTCTCGACGATCACGTGCCGACTTGAGTCGTAGTAGCCGATGACCTGGTGTTAACATTGGTACATACATGTGTCGTCGGCTGCGAAGGCCCGTCGTTAAAGTGTAAGGTGCACTGTGTGCGCAGACACACTTGTACTCTGCCCAGCATTTAAGTCTGACGTTAGTTCTGCCACAGTTCGCCGCCTGTCCTGCTTTGCCGGTCTGCCCAGCCTACGACGTCCGACATCTGTAACGAGGGGCGGCCGCCCAACCCCACGACGCCTGGACGTGGCTTTACCTTGGTTTCGCCACGTGTTGGAGACACTGACCACAGCATTTCTCGAACACCCGACAAGTCGTGCAGTTTCCGAAATGCTCATGCCAAGCCTCCGGGCCATCACACTCTGTCCTCGGTCAAACTCAGATAGATCGTGTGCCTTCCCCATTCTACACACCGACAGCACTCCCCGCCAGGTGAAGCTGCTATCACATGGACGCTTTTATATCGATAGCAGGTCAGTGACCATAATGTTCTGGCTAATCAGTATATGTGGGCCTCTGTTTAAAGCCATACGGAGTCTTCACTTGGCGTCATAGTGCTTCTTTAGTTCTACTGTTGCAGCGCTCCAGAGAAAGTAGTTCAGTATACAATAGTTATATACTTGACGGCGACAAGGGTTCTTATTCGGGCAAATATCTGAAGGCAGGTAGAAAGATCGCTGATCAGCAAAACAAAACCATCGTTAAAAAGCACTACGGTACTGTATTACTTGGAAATCAACACGTATTGTAAATAAGAAAACATTGCTGCAGTTACCGTTCTGATAACTTACATTCTCCATAGATGAGTAGGATTTCTACCTTCTCTTCGTTAGCCGCTGTACTCACACTAACCTTCATCTGAACACTGTTGACTGAATGGTCCCTGTGCATTTATTTTGTGTTTTCATTTGTTTACTGCTAATTCCCGCAGGTCGACGAATAAAGTTATCCAGGGGACCTACACTGTGTGCCAGGACGGGAGAGTCAAAGTCAAATTTGCGTTTTCCTTTTTATGGATTTTCAGCAACTTGTGATACTGTTTTGGTATGACAAACAGCCAAAGTTGCAAAATAGCTCTTTTTACTACTCGATGATGACTAGCTTCGGGTTTCTGTTCATAACCCATTCTCAAATCATTTACATTTACATCTGCATAAATACTCCGCAATCCACAGTACGGTGCGTGGCGGAGGGTACCCCGTTCCACTACTAGCCATTTCCTTTCCTGTTCCACTCACAAACAGGGCGAGGAAAAACGACTGTCTATATGCTTCCGTGTGAGCCTTAATTTCACGTATCTTATCTTTGTGGTCGTTACGCGCATTGTATGTTATAGGCAGCAGAATCGTTCTGCAGTCACCTTCAAATGGCGGTTCTCTAAATATTCTGAATAGGATAGTGTTACTCGAAAAGATTGTCGCCTTAACTCCAGGAATTTCCATTTGAGTTCCTAAAGCATGTCCTTAACACTTGCGTGTTGTTAGAACCTACCAGTAATAAGTCTAGCAGACCGCTTTTTAATTGTTGCGGTGTCTTCCTTTAGCCGGCCGAAGTGGCCGCGCGGTTCTGGCGCTGCAGTCTGGAACCGCGAGACCGCTACGGTCGCGGGTTCGAATCCTGCCTCGGGCATGGATGTGTGTGATGTCCTTAGGTTAGTTAGGTTTAACTAGTTCTAAGTTCTAGGGGACTAATGACCGCAGCAGTTGAGTCTCATAGTGCTCAGAGCCATTTTTTTTGTCTTCCTTTAATCCGACCTGATAACAAACATTCGAGCAGGACTCAAGAATATGTCGCACTAGCGTCCTATATGCGGTCTCCTTTACAGATGCACCACTCTTTCTTGGATTCTCCCAGTAAAACGAAGTCGTCCATTCGCCTTCCCTACCACAATCCTCACAAGCTCGGTCCATTTCACATCATTTTGCAACGTGTCGCCCATATATTTAAAAGACGTAACTGTGTCAAACAGGACACTACTAATGCTGTATCCGAATGTTAGGGGTTTGTTTTTCCTACTCATCCGCATCAACTTATATTTTGCTACATTTAGAGCTAGCTGCAATTCATCACACCAACTGGAAATTTTGTTTAATTCATTTTGTATCCTCCTACAGTCACTCAACTTTGACACCGTACTGTACACCACAGCAAACAACCGCACACTGCTGTCCACCCTGTCCGCCAAATCATTTATATACACAGAGAATTATACCGGACCTATCACTGGGGTATTCCTGACGATACCCTTGTTTCTGGACCGAGCGAGGTGGCGCAGTGGTTAGCACACTGGACTCGCATTCGGGAGGACGACGGTTCAATCCCGTCTCCGGCCATCCTGATTTAGGTTTTCCGTGATTTCCCTAAATCGCTTCAGGCAAATGCCGGGATGGTTCCTTTGAAAGGGCACGGCCGATTTCCTTCCCCATCCTTCCCTTACCCGAGCTTGCGCTCCGTCTCTAATGACCTCGCTGTCGACGGGACGTTAAACACTAATCTCCTCCTCCTCCTCCTCCTTGTTTCTGGTGAACCTTCTTCAACAGCCTGGAAAGTGTCACCGTATCAAACGCTTTCCAGAAATCTAGAAATAAGGAATCTGCCTGTTGCCCTTTGCAGTATACCATGTGAGAAATGGGCAAGCTGAGTTGCGCTCGAGCGATGCTTTCTAAAACAGTGCTGACTCGTGTCCATAAGATTCTCAATCTGAAGAAAATTTATTACATTCTAACTGAGAAAGTGTTCAAGGACTCTGCAGCAAACCCATGTTACGAAAATTGCCCTGTAGCTTTGCGGGTCCGTTCTTTTGACCTTCTTATATGCAGGAAACACCTGAGCATATTTCCAGTCGCTTGGGACTTTCCGCTGGGCGAGAGATTCGCGATAAATGTAAGCTAGGTACTGGGCTAATGCTGTAGAGTACTCTTTGGAAAACCGAACTGGAATTCTATCCGGACCTGGTGACTTATTTGTTTTTAACTCTTTCAGTTGCTTCTCTACGCCAGGGATGCTTATTACTATGTCGTTCAAAATGGTTCAAATGGCTCTGAGCACTATGGGACTCAACTGCTGAGGTCATTAGTCCCCTAGAACTTAGAACTAGTTAAACCTAACTAACCTAAGGACATCACACACATCCATGCCCGAGGCAGGATTCGAACCTGCGACCGTAGCGGTCTCGCGGTTCCAGACTGCAGCGCCAGAACCGCGCGGCCACTTCGGCCGGCTACTATGTCGTCCAAACAGGATTCTGCGCGATGGTCAAACGACGGCATGATTGTACAACTCTCCTGCGTGCCATATTTCTTAAATGTCTAAATTAAAACTTCGGTTTTCCTTCTGCTGTCTTCAACTGCCAACCAGACTGAACAACAATTGTCTGGATGGAAACCTTAGACCCACTTAGCGATTTTATATAGGACAAGAATTTTCTCGGGTTCTGCGGGGTTCTGCGCCAGATCTTTTGCTAAGGTATGACGGTGTTAGTTGTTGTATGCTTCGCGCATAGATCTTTTCACGGACGCACAAATTCTACTAACCACTGCTTGTCATTTGCATGTTCTCTTTTGAACCAGGAGTGCAATCGCCTCTGCTTTCTCAGCAATTTACGAATTTCGTTGTTACACCATTATGGGTCTTTTCCGTCCGTAATACACTTGCTAGGCAGATCATTTTTCAGACCACGAGTTACAATAAACTTAAACTTTGCCCATACTTCCTCTACGTCCACTTTACTGAAACTAAGTGATGTCGGTTCACTGTCTAAGTGAGATGCTAACAACTGGTTACCTGCTCTTTCTAATAGGAACATTGTTCTAGCCTTCTTCACTGATTTATTAACATTCATAACGATAGTTGCTATAATGATATCATGATCGCTAATTCCCCTTTCAACACTGAGATTGTCGATAAGGTCCGGTCTACTTGTAGCTACAAAGTCTAACGTATTTCCATTGCCTATGGGTTGCCGAACTAAATGCTCAAGACAGTTTATCGTGCTCAAAAGTACTTCCCAAGTGACAATGAAACCGAATATGAAGAGAAACTGTTCGTACCCGGTTTCACGATCACTTGCATTGGGGGTAGAATACTCGCTGCTCGCAGGCGTGCGTTCAAAGTCTGCTCGACGAGCATGTTCCCTGTGAAACAATGGTCTAGGTTGTAGAGGTCCTGTAATTCTATATGCTTTGTTGGTTTTTGTCATTCAGAATCTTTGATTGATGGATTCAAAGAGCTATAAAATATAGCTTGCAGCGTTAGTTGGAGAAAGTTTCATGAGAATGGATTCAGCTACTTTACCAAAAGCTTGTGGTAACGAAAATCCAATCTGGTGTTAAGAACTACAATCCCTCTACTATTTCAAGGTCGATTTGTGTTGGCCGAACCACGTGAACTTGAGATTTCAATGTTTTGGCTAATGTGGACTACTCTATTTTTAACATTTCACCAGCACGCCAAAAATGAGCTGGTGGTATTCGTGCTAGCGTAAATGTCAAACAGTGTTTACTTTTCTTCCATGGCTGATTGCGAGTAGCCGACTAGTCTCGTTCCATTTTCAGTGCTGCATATTTATCTTTATTCACCTGAACTTTAGATGGGCACTGTAAAGCGAAATTAAGGATTTTGTTTCATGATATCTATTTATCACATCTTTCTGTAACAGATTTGCATTCTGACATAAAAGTTAACTCTTGTTGCTGTCCCACGTACTCACCAGTAAGCAGGAAATCAATAACATTTGATGATGCTGATTTACCTTTTGAAATGTTAAATAATACATTTTTATCAATACTATCATTAAATAGATTGGCGGTGTTTTTAACCTTGTTAATAATACTGTGAGGAAACTGCAATTTCAGAGTCGGACGGCTATACGGCTCCGCCGTCGTCGGAGCACAAACAAATTCGCCGCAATCGTTAAAGATATGTGTACTTTTCCTACATACATCATCGTGTACACAATAAAATTACCTACGTTTTATGGTTCAAATGGCTCTGAGCACTATGGGACTTAACATCTATGGTCATCAGTCCCCTAGAACTTAGAACTACTTAAACCTAACTAACCTAAGGACAGCACACAACACCCAGCCATCACGAGGCAGAGAAAATCCCTGACCCCGCCGGGAATCGAACCCGGGAACCCGGGCGTGGGAAGCGAGAACGCTACCGCACGACCACGAGATGCGGGCACCTACGTTTTATACATACTTATGTACGTAAACTTGACGATGGTAATTTACTCATCACGGTTTCCTTTTCCCGCTAAAAAACATTCATTATTGCTTGGAAAAGAAAAAGCAACCATACTTAATCGTTTTATTTACATCTTTTACCCTTGATTGGTGATAACTCTTTTTAAGAAACTGCGTGGCAGAAACTATCGAAAAATATTTATTAAATAATTTTTATTTAAAAATACCTGTTCAAGTATGTGGGATGGCAACCCCGACACGCTTTGTTTATACAGGGTGTTACAAAAAGGTACGGCCAAACTTTCAGGAAACATTCCTCACACACAAATAAAGAAAAGATGTTATGCGGACATGTGTCAGAAACGCTTAATTTCCATGTTAGAGCTCATTTAAGCTTCGTCAGTATGTACTGTACTTCCTCATTCCAACGTGATCAAATTGTAAATTTTCACAATCAACATGTGTGGGCTGACGAGAATCCGCACGCAATTGTGCAATCACGTCATCAACACAGATTTTCTGTGAACGTTTGGGCAGGCATTGTTGGTGATGCCTTGATTGGGCCCCACGTTCTTCCACCTACGCTCAATGGAGCACGTTATCGTGATTTCATACGGGATACTCTACCTGTGCTGCTAGAACATGTGCCTTTACAAGTACGACACAACATGTGGTTCATGCACGATGGAGCTCCTGCAGATTTCAGTCGAAGTGTTCGTACGCTTCTCAACAACAGATTCGGTGACCGATGGATTGGTAGAGGCGGACCAATTCCATGGCCTCCACGCTCTCCTGACCTCAATCCTTTTGACTTTCATTTATGAGGGCATTTGAAAGCTCTTGTCTACGCAACCCCGGTACCAAATGTAGAGATTCTTCGTGCTCGTATTGTGGACGGCTGTGATACAATACGCCATTCTCCAGGGCTGCATCACCGCATCAGGGATTCCATGCGACGGAGGGTGGATGCATGTATCCTCACTAACGGAGGACATTTTGACCATTTCCTGTAACAAAGTGTTTGAAGTTCCATTCCATGATTAATGTGATTTGAAGAGAAGTAATAAAATGAGCTCTAACATGGAAAGTAAGCGTTTCCGGACACATGTCCACATAACATATTTTCTTTCTTTGTGTGTGAGGAATGTTTCCTGAAAGTTTGGCCGTACCTTTTTGTAACACCCTGTATATACGTTGCATTGTACAACACACACATTTCAGTCAGAAACTCGATGAGGGAAAGTAGATTTAAGCCGGGATCTTAGACAGTTACGAACACCTGCTGTCAAACTTTAAAATTGCGGTCATACAGACGTGTCATTTTTGTGCTCCGTAGAATTCTACAAACATTTCTGTTTCTCTACATCCACAAGCATACTGTACGTAAGCCACAGCATGATCTCAAAAATACTTAGATCCCGTTGCACACAAAAGCTCTATTGCAATAAAACGTCACTTGCTGAAGAGAGGACGGAGATGCACGCTTACTCCTGTCTTTATTACTACAAGAATAGTAAATGAAAGGGGCACCCAACATGCGAATTAACGATAAAGACACGGAGGAGAAGAGATCCTCCATTCTCTTCAGTCACTGGTCCACCAGTTCGCATCTCATGTACGAGGGTAATCCCAAAAGCAAAGTCTCCTATTTTTTTTATAAGTACATAGACCTGTTTATTTCTACAATGGTTTACATCAGTTTACAGTTTGAACATGTAGTTATTTTTCGATATAATCACCATTTCTGTCGATGCATTTTTGTAGACGCTGTGGTATTTTTTGTATGTCCATGTCATACCAGCTCGCTGACAGGCTGTTCAGAAAGTTATGAACCTCTTCGTTCACCTCGTCGTCACAGCTGAATCGCTTTCTGGCCAAATATTCTTTTAACCTAGGGAACTGGTGATAGTCACTGGGCGTGGGTGATTATGTTCCACTGAAACTGTTGCAGGAGAGCAACGGTTTGCCGAGCGGTGTGTGGGCGAGCGTTGTCATGGATAATGTGTAGCCCTTGCTCAACATTCCTCTTCTCCGGTTCCCAATTGCCCGTTTGAGTTTTTTCAGAGTCTCAGAGTACCTCACGGCGTTAATTGTGGTCACAGCGATTTAACTCCGACGACGAGGCGAAAGAAGAGGTTCATAACTTTCTGAACAGCATGGCGGCGAACTGGTATGACATGGGCATACAAAAACTGCCACAGCGTCTACAAAAATGCATCGACGGAAATGGTGATTATTTGGAAAAATAGCTAAATGTTGAACCTGTAAACTGATGTAAACCACTGTAGAAATAAACAGGTCTATGTACTTATAAAAAAATAGGAGACTTTACTTTTGGGATTACCCTCGTACTACCTCATACTCTAATGAATTTAAAAAAAGAAGTCTAATACGAAAAAAAGTTCAGAGGTTACCACTGCACACGGTAGAATTCTGGGGTCAGTATTCCTTGGAAAGTTGCGGTAATCAGCTGCATTGCATTAAGCCAAAACAAAGTATGCTCGTAAAGGAGCAAAGATGATTTAAAAACACAAACTCTCTGGATACTTTGCACGAGGACGTTTTCAAAAGCTCTCGGAACGGAAGAGAAAAAAAAAAGTATTTACGTCACTGAACCTTTTTTTATTGCAGTCTCAAAAATGGCTCTGAGCACTATGGGACTTAACTTCTGAGGCCATCAGTCCCCTAGCACTTAGAACTACTTAAACCTAACTAACCTAAGGACATCATACACATCCATGCCCGAGGCAGGATTCGAACCTGCGACCTTAACGGTCGCGCGGTTCCAGACTGTTGCGCCTAGAACCGCTCGGCCACCCCGGCCGGCCCAATGCAGTCTCCTTGTAGATTAATGCACTTGGTCCAACGATGTTTCAGTGTCTTGATCCCATCTCGAAAATGAGTTTCCTCCAGGCCTTACAATAGTTGTCAACTCCAGCTATCAATTCTTCGTTTGAAGTGAATCTTCAAGAAAAATGTTCAGTTTTGGAAGATGTGGAAGTCTGACGGAGTCAAATCAGGTGAATGAGTGGGGTGTGGCAACAATTCATGCCTTAGTTCGTGTAATTTTGCCATGGCGACGGCACATGTAAGCGGGCGCGCATTGTCTCGTTGGAAGATGACTTTCTCCCTTGCTAAACCTGACCTTTTTTCGCTTATCTTTTGTTGCAAATTGTCCAGGAGGTTAGCGTAGTATTCTCCAGTAACTGTTTGCCTAGTGGGGATATAATCTACAAACAGAATACCCTTCGCACCCCAGAACACTGACGCCATGACATTTCCCGCCGGAGGAATTGTGTTTGCTTTCTTTGGTGGCCGAGAATCAACATGTTTCCACTGCTTTGACTGTTGTTTTGTGTCTGAGGTATAGTAATGCATCCAAGTTACATCTGTGGTCAAAAACCGGCGCAAAATATTTTGTTCGTTTCTCCTAAAAAGGGCCAAACATTGTTCCGATATGTCCATTCTCATGCGTTTTCGACCCAGCGTCAAGAGTCGTGGCACCCATCTTGCAATTAATTTTTTCATTTCTAATTCTTCAGTTGAAATTTGATATACCATTTCAGATGACATGGCAAGCGTGAGCAATTTCACGCATTTTCAATCGGTGATCCTCCATGGCAATTTTGTACACTTTTGCAATGCTTGATTGATTAGCGACCCATCTTGGCCGACCACTGCATGGATCATCATCTAAGCTCTTCCGACCAAATTTAAATTCATTTGTTCAGTTGGAAACAGCTGAATATGAAGGAGCAAAGACCCCCAGTGTATTCTGGAAATCGGCATGAATGTCCTTTGTTTTCATACCTTTCTTTACGAAGTATTTAATCACAGCTCGAATCTCGATTTTTTTCCATCTTCGCACAGCACTACGCGGAAACAACAACAGAGTCACGTTATCCCCACAACTCTCTTCCAAGAGCACTGACGTCGCACGTGTTTACAGGCAACAGTCTAATGAATATCACGTGAACAACTCGCTGCGCTAGTGATGACCTCTCGAGGTGATTCCGAGAACTTTTCAAACCCCCCTCGTACTATCTATCTCTTGAGTAAATAGGGATATTTATACTAAGGGAGCTGGGAGGGGAGTACAGTTGTGCATGACGTCCTGAGACGCCAGAGAAAGTTACTGACATATATACTGACCCAATAACCGTCTAACAGCACCATCAGGAACATTTCAGTAATCGGAGAATCTGCGCAGCGCAGACGTGTATCATTCAGACTAAACAAATAAATTTCTTTTCAGAAATGCATGAAAAATATTTTTAATACTCACAGACATATGTCCAAACCTGACATAATAATTCTTAATATACTATTACTGTTTTAGAGTTCTGTCGAAAAAGTAATTAAAAAAGAATTTCAAAACCATAAGGTAACAATGAAGCAATAATGTGTAAGGCGATACCACGTACCGAACTACTCACTTAATACGCAACTGGGCAACAAACAAATGTAGGTCAAGTGTTAAAATTGGTTAATAGGATAGCCCATCGCTTGAATCTTTTTCATATTCCCTGAATCTGCGCAGTGGTTGATTACTACTAACAGCTGGCGCAAGTATGGCACACAAAGAAACTAAGAAAGATGACGAAAGTGTCTCACAGTGTGTTTTATCAGGTAACAAAAACTACGTACTTTAGTTTCGGCTGGAAAAACACACAACGTAAGCATTATGCTCGTAGTAATTTATACGCCAGACCAGTTTCAGTTGACGGTGTGCGCTTAATTGTTCCAGAGAACAAATAAAGTGCTCCCGAGCAAATTTCCACAGACGTAATTAGGACAGAGATTAAACCAACGTGCTGTTTGTAATTCATTACTGAGGTCGTGGACGGATACCTAAAAAAAATGTTAAGAGGACCACGTTAAGAATGGACGAGAATTGACGCAGGTATTCATTTTGATGAAACACTCCAATGACAGAACAGGGTTGTGTAGCATGTCTTGTCGACGGACTAACTACTTAAAAGCAAAGGACTGGGCTCGTAACCTGCTTCAGAGTCGCTCTCCGAAACTAAAGGGGGGCTGAATCAGGACGACGACACAAAGCTGGAGCCGTTACACGAAGTGTTTAAAGACTGCGCTGTCTCGGTCACTGAGTCTCGCCTCTGACATAAATAAGATACTGCCGCAGTGGCTGACTGCGGAAGAATTCAAATATAGGGTGGTCAAAAAGTTTGCATCAGTTTCTACGAAATACGAGTAATTGATGCATTTATATAACACATGTGTATGTATATTTTCAGTCAATGTATACATTTTCATCGCACTTCAGCATGGCATCTGTCCACTTCGAAGCATTCCTCCCGTCGTTGAGTAGCAGGCCTAAATACACTGGTGATCAAAATTATTAGCAACAAACGGAAATTTTGCAAAGTTGCGTTTATTTTGCCACAAAACAATATAAACACGTGATGGTGAAGTAGAAACAATACGAAGAATACAGAACGTAATCAACTGCAACGTGCATAACAGTAGACAAAAATGTTTATCGTTTTATCCAACATAACGGATTTGCACAAAGCTGGTTAATGTGCTCAGTGTAGGGTGTTACCACGTGTGACTGCAATACAGAACTAACAACGACGGGGGAATACTGTGAGTCATCAATCTCATATTGATACAATAACGTCCATTCTTCCTGTAGAGCTGCTCACACGTCTTGGAGAGTGCTTGGTGGATGCTGACGTGATGCCACCCGTCTCTACCTAGTGCATCGCAGACATGCTCTACGGGACTCAAACCGGGAGAGCGAGCAGGCTACGCCGTGCGTGCAATATCTTCCATTTCCAAATAAAAAAATAAAATAAAAAAAACAGGCCGGCCGCTGTGGCTGAGCGGTTCTAGGCGCTTCAATCCGGAACCACGCTGCCGCTACGGTCGCAGGTTCGAAACCTGTCTCGGGCATGGATGTGTGTGACGTCCTTAGGTTAGTTAGGTTTAAGTAGTTCTAAGTTCTAGGGGACTGATGACCTCAGATGTTAAGTCCCATAGTGCTCGGAGCCATTTTAAACCAAAAAAACATCAACTATCCGTGCTCTATGATGTCGAGCATTATCGTCCATCAACACGAATTCTGGCCCCACAGCACCTCGCAACAAACGCACACGATATTCCAAGATCTCCTCACGATACCTGACAGCAATTAAATCTTGCTGATTTACCAGTACAATTTCATGAAGAAGTATTCGAGTGGTCAACATAATCCCTGCCAACACCATTAGGGATCCTCCTCGATAGCGGTCTCTTTCCACAATGTTTGGGTCCCCAAATCGTGTTCTACGTGCACTGCAGATGCGAATCCGCCCAGAATCACTCTCCAGACTAAATCGGGATTGATCTGTGAAAAGGACATTGGCCCACCGTTCGACCATGCAGGTGGCATGTTGACGGCTCCCCTCCAGACATTCCCTTCTGTGAACACTCGCCAGAGACAAATACACAGCAGGTCTGCAACGATAAAGGCCATTCTGCTGAAGCCTTCTCTACACCGTTTGCCTCGATACAACACGTCCAGGGTATGCTGCGAGGTCAGATGCCAGTTGCAGTGCAGTACTAAGGCACTACCGTCGTCCCCTTACAGCCAAGTAACGGTATACTTTTTCCGATGTCACACGAAGTCGGCCATGCCCTGGTCTTCGGGAAACATTTTCGGTCTCTATAAACTGTTACCACATCCGAGAAACAACAGAACGACTCACATTTAGCCATCGGGCCATATCAGTTTGCGACTGTCCTGCTTCCATTCTTCCATGGCCCTCCACAGCAGAGTGTTTGTACGCGTCTTCTCTGTGGCATGCAGTACCAAATGTTCAAATGTGTGTGAAATCTTATGGGACTTAACTATCAGTCCCTAAGCTTGCACACTACTTAACCTAAATTATCCTAAGCACAAACACACACACCCATGCCCGAGGGAGGACTCGAACCTCCGCCGGGACGAGCCTCACAGTCCACGACTGCAGCGCCCTAGACCGCTCGGCTAATCCCGCGCGGCATTGCAGTACCGCCTGTGACTGTGTACACAGTGATTTTGGATGTGGGACTACCCTGTAAACACTACCACGCTTGATAGGTACCCTGATGTCATTGCTGGCGTGGCTGTCCGTTGATCGGAATACCATCTTCCGTGCAGAACACGATCGTAACGACATCTATTGACAGTTTGTGTGATTATATCGTGAATTATACTCAGGACGGGGAAATAGCAGACTGTTGCTTTAATTTTAGACACCAGTGTATATTCTGAATCATATCTTGTGAAGCAGCCGATGTAGTATCCCGGATTTGATCTCTTACACCCCGGATGTGCCTTACATTTGTTTTGTCCACCACTGACTTTACGCACCCCCTGTCTATCCGCCTGCTGGCAGGTCTTCGACTTGGGTACTCCCTTCCTATGAGAGCAAAATAAGTGGGCGTTCCATCATGTTAGAACTCAATAGTGACAGAAATGCCATCTTGTGACAGAAATGTCCTTTTTGCAGAAGGTGTGCTTCTAGGAATTGCTCCTCTATATCAAGGTAAATGATTCCTGTAGACATTTCTTCTACAAAGATAAACAGTCTATAAACTGCGGTACTTGCAGAGTCCAGCCAGGCATTCACGTTTGATGCGTCTGTCTGCCATTCAATGGTAATGTGAGGTGGTGCGTCACACTGTATGCGGCAATTACGTTTGTTAACTTTTCCGCAGATGTGGTCTCATTATTTACAAAATATGACCTGCAAGGTGTTCGTTGCGTTCTATTAAATCGATCTCCATTATATTTCTGATGTAAGTTGTGAAGTACCTGAATGACGTACTTTTTTATTTGACGTAAAGTGTAAAACTTTTTCATAGTCGTTGATTTTTCACGAGTAACTCGTTGCTTGGAAGTCTAGCTGATGCTTTGGGACTTCTCTGAAACGCTGAAGAGTCTCTTGTGGCACAGGATGTCTCCCGGAGCGTCATTCATCGACAGCGTTTCCAGTTCTTTGGAACTTATTCACAAGGACCCGTACGTTTGCTCTTGCTGATGCTGGATTGTGAAATTTCCGAGTGACTTAATGCAGCACCGCCAGATAAGGCAAATCGCGGGCTAACAAGAGCCACACGTTCTCCTATCGTAAGCATCCTTCTTGATTGCCCTGAAAGAAAAATATCACCAGGTTCCCGTTATCGCAGATGGGTTATAATTATGCATTATGAAAATGCATCCATTACATCTTAGAAATGGACTGAGACTTCATGGCCACCCGGCATATCTGCTGAGCATTCACGTAATAGCGGCACGTGGCTCCGGTTGACTTCGGCTTGCTTCTTGGTAACGGTATGCCATTTTCGTTTCATCACACGCTTCATCTGTTGCATAATACACATGCAGTAGGGCACCCGCTTAAGTGCTTCAGCCTGTGTAAGGAGCAACTGAAAAGGTACCGTGCATTGACAATGAAGTACTTAAGATGCGCTTCAACGTCCCTAAATTGTAAGAAACCGTCTGGTTGGCTAGCCACCGCGAGCTGCCAACGCAGACGCTCACGGCAGTGGCACGCCAACAACCGACCAGCTTCGCTGTTCCCATATCTCCTTCCCAGGCGCCTGATCGTAAGAGCTTTCATTACTTTAAGTACCGCATTACGTGACAACCGACGTATTCAATCTGCTGGCAAGTAGCGGTCCTAACGTTTTTGCTCATCACTGCGCGTAGGGTGAAGCGCTTTTCTGCTATTATTCGGACATCCGTTGTACTGCAGAATGGCACCAACCCCAGTCAGGAAATACTTTTACAAAGTGACGTAGCGATAGAGCACAATACTTCATTTGCTTTAAAATATTGAAGATTTGTCTGCCATTTCTTTCAAATAATAAAAGAGAAAGGAAATTATGATAACAGGTACTAAATTAAAAGCTTAACAACAGTTCATTCATAGCACAATACAAACAAAAAGTAACTGATCTGCTGACAGTGTCCACATAATAAGGCTTTATCTGCATGTAATCCTTGAAAAAGGACAAATTAACACGAAAAACAGAGTTCTTCAACCTCAGTTTAGCCTTTAGAACTGACTATTCGTAATGCCCAAATAATGGTATGAGCCCCGATTACAACATGATTTTTGAGCAGAGTTTCAAAAAACAGGAGCATACACGTAATTTTCACTTATCGTTCTTCGAGAACAGCAACGAACGGTAGACGGACTAAGTTTTTTTTTTTTTGTTTACTTATTCAATTTAATATTTTGAGTCCGTGTGTCTTAGAACTGAGAAACTCAAAATTTTTCAATCTTTGTTCAATTTCTACGTTTATTACAGAAAATAATAGCAATAAAAAGCCGAAAATCGGTTATTTTGAGCGATTTTAACATTCGGATCAAATTGGCGTGAAAAACAACCGATGTACCGAAAACCGATTGTTTAGCGATAACCGCCATCCCAAATTCAACAGCGATATGAGAATAAACGACTAATCTACTTTGTACGGGACTCAACGTCTGATGAGGTTCCAAGGAGAAAGAAGCCATTTTAACAAAGGACTGTAAGAGATTTCGACTTGATAGATGCCATCAACGGAAAATAATGTGAATAACTTCAGTGAGAATGGAAATCATAACACTGGAAAGTAGTCGCATCCCAGGATGGACACTGGAAGAACTGTGTAATATGTACACCGTCACAAGACCCAAACCGCAGGCGTGGACCGTGTGAACCACGCAGGCTGGATCCCACTAGCCACGACTCGCACGTCACACACACAGTGCTCATCCCCCTTCAAACGACCAGGCCAAAACCCGTTAGCCGTTAGGCCAACAGATGTTTTACAGTCGTTAGTCGTCAATCTCATCAAGTAGATCACACGCGCCTAAGTTCATAGAAGGTTCGGCCATCGTGTGAGAGGCTCTGCGGCTCCATAATTCTTCAAATAACATTTTCTCTTCTACAGTTGCGCTGAAACTTCTTCACTGACAACGGCTGCCAGGCACCATCTCAGAGACGAACCTCTTGACGAAATGAACGTAAAAATCTCACATACACGTGCTATTCGTTTCCCCTTCACGCGAATTCTGTTTGAGTATTTAATATAATTACATCTACAGAATAATTTTGTTCCAGCTAGATGAGAATTACTTATCAAAGTTGTTCAGAAGGAGATTTTGATTTTGATTTTATTTGCTGCCATTGAAAAATTACCTGCCACCTTGTTACTATGACAGGTCGTATTTACACAATATGAAATTGTACGTATACAGAGTGTGAAATTTAGTTGATTTATTCTTCTTCTCAATAAGGCTTAAAATGTTGCAGCTTTAAATACTTATACATTTAGAAGTTATCGAGAAACGGCAATAATTAAAATTAACAGTGTATATATAGCAGACAGGAATGTAGGAAGACAGGAAAGAGGTTATAATGCATTAACTTCATGACATATTATAATTCGAAAAATTTTCTAAAATAACAAGATTCAGAAGACTAGAAATTGGAAGAAATTCACATGACCATCTTAACTAGTGCTGAATGATCGCATAAATAAAACAAAGATGGGGAGAACCTATTAGGAGTTAGCTGAAGACCTTATAGCGCTGTTTGTAGTGCTGCAGCAATTCTGACACGTCTTTCACAATTCACTGGCTTAACTTGATACATTGCTATAAAACGACAACGGAGAAATAATCGACAGGAACAAGTTTGAGCCCACATCAAGTGCAGCAAAGGAGACGTAACAATCACCGACAAGTTTCGCAAAAACACATTTACTTTTGTGGCTTGGAAAGATACGATCTATTGTTTCCGTTGTGTGTTATGCGAGGGAAGAAAATACGTCTTTCTCCTCATGGCAAATGTTTCGTGAACGTTGGATACACGAAACGGTTATGTTGCAGGAACTGTTGACAAAATCTATACAAAAGAAAAATAGCTGTATGGGGGCACACAGTGCAGAATTCGCAGTACAGAAATGCTAACAGAGAAAACACGAAGTCGAACTTCCAAAGGTCACAAACAAATCTATACGTTTTCTTATGCGCAGGCGTCACGTGGTTCTGAAAAATGTTGCCCAGAAGAGGCCGTCTCACTGCTCACATTAACTCAGGTAATACATTCAACAGCGGCAAGAGAGAAAACCTAAAGTATTAGGCCGGCGGCAGTTCGCGGAATTGCTTTCTGCGGGCTGCGGACACAATTTATACAACACCGATTGTGTTGAATTACGTAACTGCCAAATATTTCAAAAGGATTCACGGTGCTGGCGCGGACGCCCACACATACCGGATTGCTGCGCCCTTAGGGAGAACGGCCCTGGGGTGCTACAATAAAAAAAGGGCTGAGCCGGCGATAAAAAGGGAAGGCCCCGTGCCCGGGGAACAAATCATAGGGGCCGCATTCCACGCATAGCGGCCGCGCGGAACTCTGGGACGCAGAGGGCGCTAGGAAGGCTTGTGGCGTGGTTAGGGAGGAGGGGGAGGGTGGCGCTTTCCTTTCTCGAGGTGTAGGGGGGTTGCGGGGAGGGGAGGGGGGAGAATGCTGCTCGTGGAGGCTTAAACACTAAGCGGCGCGGGCGACTGGCGTCACAGAAATTGGCCCAGTGATACTACACGGTACACGAGAAAGAGTAGGAAGAAAATTAGGCAATGGAGCGGGAGGGGTGGGAACACGACAAACCAATGCTCAAGGGGACGTCCAGAAACTTCATGACTGGGTTAAAACTCGGCCGTTTGGGCCTTGCGATTGTGGTGTTTCTGACCCTTTTGCAGATGCCGCTGCTACGTGAGCCTTCGGAACAAGCGCTTCTGCACCGTGGATTTCTCAACGAGGATCTCCCCCGCTGTTGATTTACGGCAGTCGTTCACCAGCAGCGGGTGTGTTGTCACCGTCAGTCAGTCAGACAGTGGCCTCGCCGAACGCCTTCGTTTCCATGTAGTGTCGTAATAAAGTCAGAAGAAAAACTTCAAAAAGTCAAGGTCGCTAGTAAAGCACGTATTTCGATAACTGGTGTCGATAAGACTACGTTACCACCTTAGGATATTATGCTCTACAAATGGAGGAGATCTTGTGAATTTTCAGAGCTTAAGAAGCGAAGATGGTAACGTTTTCTTATGGAAACCGATTATCGAAATATATGCTTCCGTAGCGATCTTTGCTGTTTGAAGTCTTACTTCTCAGTTTATTACGCTGCAATCACCCCCATTGTGGCATAATGTCAAGAATATATAATAGTTTTGTAGCCTTTTGTGACTTGAGTCTTCGGTTTGTGACTGTGGGGCAGACAATCAAGCACATTAGAGATGAATACCCACTTGCGTTCCTACCAGGGGAGTTGGAGCGACCTAACGGAAGCTCATGATATGGCTCTTATATGGTTTAGAAAACTAGATACTGACATTCAGTTAATTTTGTATTGTATTTTCATACTCCTGTATTACTAATGTTATATGCCTGTAATTTTAAACTGCATGTGGGCCATACTAATAAATAAATAAATAAACAAACAAACTTCACTTTTATACACTGTGATGAAAGGATGGTCATCGTTACCGGCTGTACGGAACATATGGTGAGTATACGAACTGATTGTGCACGAATTCCGATTGCTGTAAGCGCCGAAGCCGTTTAAAAATTGCAAATGGCGCAATCAACGCTGAACAGCAACATTCTTGCCTACCTGACAAAGCAGATGTGCAGATTAGGAAACGGATGTATAACTGCAGAAAAGAACCCATAAAATAAAATACAGTATCTGTTCTACAGCTTTTACAGAGAAATTTCAACACTTGAAGGATAAAGGTTTGGATTTCGTCGAAAATATGCCGAATTATGAGAACTGCAAGACTACACTGTCTAAAGCAAGATGTGTAGTTACTGGGACGATCCAATATCTGGCAGAGTTCGGCTACTCAACTGAGAGAAGACATTTTGAAATTAACTGAAGGTAATAGTTGTTTGAAAATGAACGATGGGTCCTTCCTGACAAAAGAATTCTGGTGTGTGGTTGTGAATAAGAAAAAGATACACAGACCCTGACAAAAGATTAAAAGTCATATATAAATATACAATGATCCGCGGGATTTAAGCAGATATTTATATCTTTCTTCCGTACCAAAAATTGAGAGAGAAATTACAATTAATGACATAAGACAATACGTTTAATCATTTGCTGCAGTTATGCTAAGGACGAAAAAGTGTAAAAGTAAAAATGCAAAAATAAGAAAAAACATTTAAACGTGCCTATGCATTATGTGCATAGCCAGAGCTAGGACGTTCGGCGGAGCGGTCCTGCTGTTGCGGCTTCTCTGAGTCGCAAAATCCACGTCCAAAATGTGTGTGGTCGGGAACACCACGTTGACGTCACGGTCGCAAAGCTCTCGGTCTGAAACCACGAGACACCAAAACGGAGATCCGCGTCACAACCTAACCCGGCCAACAATTATTCATGCTGCGAGACCACTGAAGTGTGGAGGAGAACCTCTGCGGAGTTTGGAAAGTACGAGAGGTTATCACCAATAAAAAATAACGCTATGTAATTAATTTTTCGTTCTTCTGCAGGTGCATGGGGCTTGGCAACACATTTTACCATAGTACGTCACGCCGGTAGAGGAACCAAAACCAAAGTGCGCAGCCCACTGATGAAGTTGCAGCACGGTGCGACATTTCGTTTTCAGTAGCAGAAAGATGTCGCAGCTGTGTCGGGCCAACACTGACGGCTAAAGAAGACAGCGGGATAGGTCTGGTGCAGCTGAAACATTTCCGCTGCGGCTGAAAACTAATTCCGCATGGTACTCCAACGTTATCAGTGGGCTGCGCACTTTGGTTTTGGTTTCTCTAGCAGCATGATACTTTACTGCAGCGCAGGGATTTCAATGTGTTCCCCGCCAGCAGTCATGCATCTGCAAAAAGTAAAGATTACTCAAGTAAACGTCGTAGGAAATAGCTACTGGCATACTGAAGCTTTGAGTTGGTCTGTCAGGCGCGGCTGGTTTGTTCAGTAGCTAAGAGAATTAGACACTCAAAGAAAACGTCCAGGCTGAAGTTCCACCTTTATGGATGTTTCACTCCATTCCCGAGAGATGTCGCTGTTACGCTTTTGTTTCTCTGTGTTTTTTGCTTCTTAAATTCTGCTGTTTAACCACACTTTACTTAAATTATAACTTGAATCATTAAACAACAATCACCAACTGCAAAACCCATAACAGCGTAATTTTTGACAACTGGCAATTGCACTGACATGGATTAGTAGATATGTTGATTTCGAAGTAAAAACGAGACTTCCCAAATACCAGGATGATGATGATGTTTCGTTTGTGCAGCGCTCAACTACATGGTCATTAGCGGCCATACAAAGATTCAGTTTTTTACACAGTCCAATTTTTTACACGGTGGAATCTAGCCACTGTCGCGAATGATTATGATGATGAAATGATGAGCAAAACAGAAACACCCAATCCCTGGGCAGAGAAAATCTCCAACCAGGCTGGGAATCGCACCCGGGACCCCATGATCCAGTGGCAGCAACGCTAGCCACTAAACCACGGGCCGGACGCGGTGGCCGTGCGGTTCTGGCGCTGCAGTCCGGAACCGCGGGACTGCTACGGTCGCAGGTTTGAATCCTGCCTCGGGCATGGGTGTGTGTGATGTCCTTAGGTTAGTTAGGTTTAAGTAGTTCTAAGTTCTAGGGGACTTATGACCTAAGATGTTGAGTCCCATAGTGCTCAGAGCCATTTTTGAACTAGACCACGAGCTGCGGACAAAATAACAGCCCGCATCTCGTGGTCGTGCGGTAGCGTTCTCGCTTCCCACGCCCGGGTTCCCGGGTTCGATTCCCGGCGGGGTCAGGGATTTTCTCTGCCTCGTGATGGCTGGGTGTTGTGTGATGTCCTTAGGTTAGTTAGGTTTAAGTAGTTCTAAGTTCTAGGGGACTGATGACCTAAGATGTTAAGTCCCATAGTGCTCAGAGCCATTTGAACCATTTTTTTTGAACAAAATATCAGGGAGTGAGTGGCCCACGAAGTACGGGTATTCTCTCTTCGTGTTTCTGCACGTGCATAAGCTGACTTTTCCTTGGAGTTAAGATGAGTGGATATGCAGCTTCCCAACCCCTACTGTTAACAGACTGCGTTCTAAATTCTGCAACCACTTACGCACGATGCGTTGTTACGTTATGCAGAAGAAAAATAGCTGTTTTGGGACAAGCAACCGTCCCTACATGATGTGGTTTTGACACTAAATGTCCTGCATCCTTTAACTCTCAATATTTTGCACCGTGCGAGTCATATAGACGAAAAGTCTACAGACTGACATTTTTTGAAAACCAAAATATTTTTGTGTTGGAATAACTGACTTGGCTTCGTATTTTCGCGACGGCGAAAGTTTGAAACGCTTCCAGTACGCTAATTATATTCGAATTGGGCTACTGGACTTTTTAATTAAATGATATGCAGGTTATACGCAATTACTACAATTCTTAGTTATGTCGGTGAGACGGCCGCAATGGGGGCTAAACAGATGTAGCACAGTCCGGTCTTTTCCGTTCATACAACAAGACTCACCCACATTTCCACTTTGGAACCTGTCAATAACGTGTTAAAGTGATTAGTGGTAATAAATAATAAGATATGAGCCAATGCTTGAACGAAAATAAGTAATTACTCTCAATTGTAGGAACTGACAATGGTGCATACATCTTAACGGACTAAGGTGAGGAGGGAGAAAGTCAACGAAGGAAGTAACAAAAGAAGAATGTCCGACTTCTTTACAAAGCTATCGTAATTGCGACTTATTCTTCCAAATTTTGAAACACAATAGATTTATGTTTTACATATAAGACACTCTCCTTTATCACCATTGGCAAAGTGCACAATTAGTTCACTATAATTTTCCTTAGAAAAAAAAGTAGTTTTGCTAAAATAGGAAAAACAAGAAAAGTCGTTAAAACGCGAACGAACTGGCCGCGCAGATATACACCTCTGAAATTTAGAAGCTGGCAGAGATGGATTATGGGATGTATTTTAGCCTGGAATACTGGTCAGGTCTGATGGAGCAGTAGTAAGACGTCTGGTACGGCACTGTCATGACTGCCTGCAAAAAATGCAACTATTTGCGTTCAGGCAGTTTAGAAACTATTTACCGCTATGTGGGGACTGAGACTTGTTCGCATCACGTGCTGCACACATCGTCGTACAAGTGGCCCGCTGCTGAGAAACTTGCGCGACAGTGGTCTCCGTAGACTCCGGCGCCGCTTCTCGGGGTGACTACATGTGGCGCTGGCTGCCTACCCACTGGGAGCTCCTATTTAACGAACGGTGTTCCCACGGACGAGCGTGCATGACGGTATAGTGTACACCGCGGCAACATCATTGCTGAAAAGATGTTACGAGCACTGTCCCAGTGTCTCTTTCCTCTCACATCAACTGGGAAATCTAAAATTCAATGCGGAACAAAAACTTTGTCGCGGATGTGTTACTTAAACAGACGCCTCTTAAGCTAAATTAATGTTTTTCACTAAATCTTCATTACAACCATTTTTCTTGTCATTTCCATTTTATGCGAATACCCTATCATATAATACAAAGTGATTCAAGTATTATTTACTTGTATCTTGTAACAATCAACAAAAAACAAAACATTAAAAATTTTGTACCTTTGCGTCACCAGTGTTTAGCGTTTTAAGAGTAATACTGAAGCAAACACGAGACCCGCCAGGTTAGCCGAGAGCGCTAATGCGCCGGCCCCGGATCGAATCCGCCCGGCGGATTAACGATGAGGGCTGGTGTACTGGCCAGCCTGCATGTGGTTTTTAGGCGGTTTTCCACATCCCACTAAGTGAATACTGGGCTGGTCCCTACGTCCCGCCTCAGTTACACGACTCACAGACATCCGGACACGTTCACACTATTCCATGATTTACACTAGACGCACACAGCTGTGGTACACTAATTCCGTCCTGGGGGGTACAGGGTGGCAGGAAGGGCATCCGGCCACTCCTTAACATTAAACTCGCCAAATCCGTTCCTAACCATGCCGACCCTGCCACTGCGGGATAAAGGTATCAGAAGAAGAAGAAGAAGAAGAAGAAGAAGACTTTTTGTTCACATTACATACAAGTGCAGTAAAGTTTAGCCATCTTATACTTAAAGCGAAACACAATGCATTCTTTGGAGGGATATCTTTCGTAACGGCATCCAACAAGCAACACCTTCGTCCTCAGCCCCTAAACAGAGCAGACGGCGTGAAGCGACTCTCTGTCCAAGCCTCGGAGCTTCCGTGGCGTCTCCGAAGTCATACACGCAGCCGGGCCGCATTCCTTGCACTCTTGGCTACCTGCATGGAGTGGACAAAAACATGAAAATCAAAAAACACATCACAATACCATGCCTAATACAGAGTAGGAAAATCGTTGGCATTCAAAACAACTTACAGTCGTCTCGGAATGGATATATACAGGTTCTCCATCGTTTTCAAAGGAATCTTATACCATTCTTCCTCAAAAATATTGGCTAGTTCATGTAACGAAGAAGGATAGCGATCACACACTGTTCTCTCCAAAGTAGACCGCAATAGCTGAATAACATGAAGGACTGGCGACTGTACGGCCAGGGAAAATGCGACAGTTCATCCTAGTTCTCTCAAAACAAGTCCTACACAATGTCAGTCATGTGAACAGATGCCTTGTCGTTGGGGAACTCACCGTGGCCAGCGGCGAACAAACATAGTACCGTGCGGTCGAACTGATCAGCCAGAATGGTCACATAATCTTTGGCAGTAATGCGACCTTGCAGAGTAACTTAGGGCCTCAAATCATCACCGAACACCTGCCTTCTATCACTCTTGGGATGTTAACTCGGCCAGAGGTTGGGAACAGTGTGAAACAAGACTCATCCGACCAAATGGCTTTCTTGCATTGCTCCATAGTTAAGGTTTTACGACTTCGGCACTACGTTCAACCAGGCAACCACCAAGTGAAGTTTTCGGATACCGAAGTTTTATCTACAACGTTAAATTACTATCCACGGCTATATAGAGAAGCTATTGAAATTTATAAACATCACGATAATTTTAATAGGAAAGAGGAGGCTATGAAACTTAGCGATATATGGACAGTGGCTCTACAAAATTGCTAACAATTTTTATCTTTGACAAGGTGGTAATCGATAGTCAACCTTATGTTTGCTATGGATTATCACTGCTCATCACGTGTCACCTGAACCACGCCCCCCTTTCTCACAATATATAAGTCGCTTTCAGACACCCGACCAGTCAGTCGGCAAGACTCAGCGGAGCAGCGCCTCTGAGGAAGTCCAGCGCAGTCCTGGACGAAACGTAAGGAGCAGAAAAGTTCTTGGACCACGACCTCACATCCCGGAAAGTATATCAACAGCCATGTCATCCGGTCGTGAAAGTCTTCATTCTACAATCACTACGTTCTTCTTTTACGGTCATTTGTACCACTGACGAGTTGTTTTGGAATTCCATCTCACTCTGCAATTCCTTGCGTCTGGAGTTCCTTTCGTGTTGTTTTGTGTTCACAGGGTTCGCGAGGGTGAAATTTTTGCATCTGTAGTCACAACTCTCTTCAATGACCGTCTGTCACGACCACTCAACACACACTTTCATCGCCATTGTGACTTAGCGGATGACAGTTTTCCGCTTTCCCTGAAGGTATAAATCTTCGATACGATGCCTCTTGAAACACCAAACACTTCGGCTACCTTGGTTACGGAAGCACCCACTGTACGGACACCAATATTTTGCCCATGCTCGAATTCTCTTACCTCCGACATAATGCAGTCAAAACTACACGGAGCACCATTGTGACCAAGACTCACACATGCAACGTACTGAGGACGTTGCACGGGCGCAGTTCGTGGTCAAATACAATAGGCTACATTCATGCTTGGCTAGCATCGGCATTGATGTTAACGCTGCATCTCTCGCGGTGTTGCCATATTTTTGTCCAATCCTGTACGGCGCGCAAGACCAAGGACTGCTACATGGATTCAAACGGAAACGTTTTTGGCGGACCCGGATTAACAATCTATTGAGCCACACAGTACAGTCAGATCGAATAATGGTCGCCAGCCTCGCTTTAATCTACGACTCAGGGTTAAACTTCACAACTCAAAAGTCAGTTACGAAAAGCCCTGTTGCTACTAAACAACTTTCAGGTAGGATTTCTAAACCGACTACTGAGCTGGAAAGATTAATCGCCAAAAGTTCAATAAATCACCTTCAATTGTCTGTTAACAAGTCTCGATGGTAATCAGCACAACAAAATAGGAATACAGTTACATCAATAAGAAAGAAGCACATAAAAATCATCACTCTCAATTTTGCGTGGAAAACAGTGGAATTTACTGACGTAAATTAACCCCAGCCAAATCCCCCTCGTTCACTAAAGCCTATCGCCTTCGTTGCTACCGGCTCCATGCTATGCTCAGAGGTCTGTCTTTAGCAAACAAGTCCATACTCGCTAATAAGAAACACTCGCCTTGAAGGTGGCTAAGCAGAATAGCATGCCCGCGCCCAGGACCTTACACTGGATTCTCGCAGTCTTCTGTACTGCACTCAATAACTTGATTGATCATGAACTTCAGAAGCGCATAACTTCCGCCTCAGAAGGCACAAGACTTCCACATACCACGAGTTCTGTCGTCCGGCTCGTCCACTTTGCTAGCTCCTCACAGCCCCACGAAACTGTTTAAAAATAATCCTTTCAGACAGTCAGGTATCAGGAGCAAAACGTAGGCATGGTCATTGAACATTCCCTCATTCCTGTTCACAGTGCTCTTCTCAGGTGCTGCTTCTTAACAGGACGGACCCTTCCTGCGGCGGCTTTAATGGGAAAATACTCTTCCGGTTGGTCCGCCAAGTAGGCTCAGGCCTACCAATTTAGTAGCATTAGGAGAAAAAAAATAGCCCCTCCCTCTACAGCAGGAAGCTGGCTGGGGCGACTACAGGGGCGAACACGTCAGCATATACTGGCGGCCAAAAAACCATATGTTACAAGTGTAACGTTGGTTTTGTAGATACGTAAAGCGCTTGTGCTGCCTTAAAAGTGGAAATGCACAATTACTAATTGTTGACTCAAAGGACATGTCCTCGGCGCAGCCAAGTCAAGAACACTGCACATTGCGAATAGGTAGTGGCTCTGAGCACTATGAGACTTAACCTCTGAGGTCATCAGTCCCCTAGAACTTGGAACTACCTAAACCTAACTAACCTAAGGACATCACACACATCCATGCCCGAGGCAGGATTCGAACCTGCGACTGTAGCGGTCGCGCGGTTCCAGACTGTAGCGCCTAGAACCGGTCGGCCACCCCGGTCAGCTGAATAGGTAGTCTACTGGTAAACGAAATCAGACGTAACATGCGGATACAAATGGCAACGTTTCACATACCACAAGTTTGTATGGCGAAATTCTCGAGCAATTTTGTTAGTGTGAAACATGCTGGAACTACATGCCGAATAACTGTCCCATATTGACGCTGCGAATGATCGCAGTACGAAACGCTGATCTTTACACTACTAAAAATGTATCACTAGCAGCTGTTACACTTCGCACACCTCCCCCGTCTTGCGCTTCTCTCTTTAGTTCCGTGCAGTTATCGCTTCCTCCATGACTCTGTCCGTCAGTTCTTCCTCTCCTTCTCTTTACCTTTACCAGCCATTCAATTCCTTAATTGAATCATTACTATCCTCTCTCTCAAGATAGGGACTAGACAATTTTTCTTCCTTTTTATAATCGTGTGTAAGAGGTACCTGTTCTATCCAATTGCTCTCAACAGCTCCATATTCCTCACCCTGCTTCCCAACTCACACTCTCTATTTTCCTCCACATCAACATCCGCTGTGCCTCTAGCTTTCTTTCTCTTTTCGTAATGTCCAGGTTTCTTGCCCGTACAAGGCTGTGGCTCATACATACCACCTGGTCAATATTTTCCTCAGGATACCGCACAGTACTTTTCTCTTGTAGCCATACAACTCTTTGGCTATCGCAGTTTCGATTTTGTGTCGTATTTCAGCCCATTCGTGATAATTAGTCAAGTAGTTGCACTTAGCCAACTGCTCTAGTTGTTATCCGCCACTGCCGGCTTTAGCCTTCTCTGCTTTACCTCCCAGCATCTTGCTGTTGATCTTTTTGTAATTCATTGTCAATCTGAATTCTTTGTCATTGCTATTTAGGTCTTCCACCATTTTATTAAGCACTTTCTTGGAATCTGTCAACATCACCATGTCGTCAGCAAACCTCATTAGCTCCACTCTTTTGTCTCCTACACACACTCGTCTAGTTATATCCATGCCGCCTCCTGTGACTTCTTTCAGGTAGATGTTAAGCAGTTAGGTGAAAGCCAAAATCTCTGCCTGATTGTCTTCCTATTCCTACTCCCTCTGTTAGATCTCCACAACTCTGTAGCTCCTCAACTCGCTACTCAGTGTTCTTTCCCTCCCGTCGCTGGCATATATATATATATATATATATATATATATATATATATATATATATATATATATATATATATATATATAAGGATCTACACGCTTATAGTCGGCCACGGTGGTCTCGCGGTTCTAGGCGCGCAGTCCGGAACCGCGCGACTGCTACGGTCGCAGGTTCGAATCCTGCCTCGGGCATGGATGTGTGTGATGTCCTTAGGTTAGTTAGGTTTACGTAGTTCTAAGTTCTAGGGGACTGATGACCACAGCTGTTAAGTCTCATAGTGCTCAGAGCCATACACGCCTATACACCGCCTCTGTTAAAATGTAATGAATCACAATTAGCTCCCTTTGAGCGACTCTCGAGGTACCTCTGTTGTCTAATGTAGTAGGTCACTAACTGATCTAGTAACGGTGATGTATCGCCTGATATTTCTGGTGCGGGAACGCCCGGAACTGCGCGCACTCAGCTTCACAGGGCCACTTCAAATACTATTTGGGTAACTACTGACACACAGGCCTTGAATGTAGGCCAGACTGAAAGGCTTGCGCCTCAATGGCAACGACACAAAGTTAATTTATGCCTTGCAGTTTGTAAGCGAACGCTGTGTGACTTACGGGTTTATTCTGTGCGAATAGCAAGCACAGAGGTAAATTTGTTCACCGTCACACTATGCTATGTTCCAACTGCAGGTAAAGCTCCAAACTCATCCTTAACTGTAGAAATGGCCCCCCAAATGCGCTTAGCTGCAGGCTCTGCAGCACGTCGCCCGCAAAGAAGCTAGCGAAGCAACGAGTGCTATCGACAAATGATATTAAATATGAGTCCATATTTTTAGATTTCCGGAAGGCTTTTGCTACCGTTCCTCACACGTGGCTTCTAATCAAATTGCGTGCCTACGGAGTATCGTGTCAGTTGTGTGACTGGATTCGTGATCTGTTATAAAAGTCACTGTTCCTAGTAACTGACGGAAAGTCATCGAGTACTACGGAAGTTATATCTGGCGTTTCTCAAGAAAGTGTTATGGACCCTCTGCTGTTCCTGATCTACATAAACGATTTACGAAACAATCTGAGCAGGCCTCTTAGATTGTTCGCAGATGACGCTGTCATTCACCATCTTGTAAACTGTAAACAATGAAAATTTGAAGTCATGCACATGAGTACTAAAAAGAATCCTCTAAATTTCCATTACAAGATAAATCAGCTAAAGTTACAGGCTGTAAATTCAACTAACTACTTAGGGATTACAATTAGGAATAACTTAAATTGGAACGATCACATGGATCATGTTGTGTGGAAAGCAAACCAAAGACTGCGTTTCACTGGCAGAACACTTAGAATGAGCAACAGGTCTAGTGAAGAGATTGCTTGCAGTACGCTTGTCCGCCCTCTTCTGGGCTACTTCTGAGGTGTGTGGGATTCCGCATCTGATAGGAATGACGAAGGACATCGAAAATTTCCAAAAAGGACAGCTCGTTTTGTATAACCGTGAAATAGGGGAGGGAATGCCAGGGATATGACAGTCATTAAAGGAAAGGTGTTTCCCGTTGCGCCACGACCTTCTCATAAAATCAGAGAAATCATAGTTCACACAGAAATATGTAAGTGTTCCTTTTTTCCGCGCGCTTTTCGGAAGTAGAACGGTAGAGAAATAGAGGTAGCTTGAAGATGGTTCGATGAACCATTCGCCAGACACTTCTACATAAGACCAGAATTTTCACGGGTTCTCTGGCAGATCTTTTTGGAAGGTGTGACGTTTGTAGTTGTATGCTTCGCGCATAGATCTTTTCACAGACGCGCGAATCTCTAATAACCTTTACTTGTCGTCGTTTGTGCGTCACCTTTTGAACCTAGAATGCAACGGCCTCTGATTCGTCAGCATACTCCGAATTTCTTTATTAAACCATGCGAATTGTAGAGTAGTAAAGTATATATGGATCTAGTGGAGTTCGCGGTCTCTCATCTCGGCGCTTAGCCTCGTCAGTAAGACACACCTAGTTTGTAGAGCTTACACGGTTGGCACTTTATAATAGTTTTCACAGAATAATTCACTCGTCTCGAGTGGTAAGGGACGATGTGTAATAATTACTTGAGACAGCGTGAACTTCTTAGCCAAGAGTGCTTGTAAACAACCTTTCCTGTGCATTACTAGTTTCGATAAGCAAGGTTACCATCTTCAGATTTCGATCAAAGCTTATTACATATCTCATATACAAGCTGTACAAGTACTCCTTCTAAAAACATTGCTACGCATGTGAAGGACGAGATGAATGATGCATCAGCAAATCAGGGTTGAAACAAGAATATACAGAGTAATTCACCAAATGCTCGTGTCCAGTAACATACGTTAATGTGTACTTCATTGCAGCCAGGGCACCGCTAGACATTGGCTGCAATGAAGTACTCAGTAGTTACGGAATACGAGCGAATTACTCTGTATATTGTGGTTTCAACCCTGATTTGCCGATGCATCATTCGTCTCGTCGCTCACATTCCTGAAAATGTTTTAGAAAGAGTACTGGTGCAGCTGGTGTGTGAGATATGTAATAAGACTTCAGCGAGATCTGAAGATGGTAAGCGTGTTTACCGTAACCGGTACAAGCGATCTTGGCTAAGATGGTCATCCTCTCTCAAATAAGTTTTAATAGGGTTTCACTGTTTTTTTTATTTAGACTGCACGACTTCCTCCCTGACATAAGGGAACGGTTAAGAATGAAACATATCGATCCGAGCCGCGGTATGGTACATTTCTTAACCTGACGCGGACATTATCCCAGGCACTGAAACCGCGTGAGTCAGAGGCAGACACCTACATCCACATGCGGGGAAGAAGGTTCCCCAGAACACACTGTCTTTTTCTGCGGGTAATACGCGAACAATAGACATACACTACACTTAGATTACACAGATACAGACGTAGCTATATCCACAGCAGTAAGAGACGAAGAACAATGGGCACAAATAAACGTATTTCAAAAACAACACATGAAAAGTACATGAGGACACGACATAATAGATATGGCTATGTGCAACGTAACAACGATCTCCAGAGGGTGGACAGCGATACACACAGTGACAGCAAAAACAATTACAATGAGGAGGAGGAAGCCGAGATGTGACAGTAAATAAGCATAAGGTTCTGGCAATCTAGCCAAGAAATCACCAAATGCTGTACACGGATGGGCACCTAAAGTTAATACATAGGATTAGTAGTAAATAGGATAAGCAATACTAATTTTCTACTAATAACCATTTGTGGTGTGTGTGTGTGTGTGTGTGTGTGTGTGTGTGTGTGAGAGAGAGAGAGAGAGAGAGAGAGAGAGAGAGAGAGAGAGAATTCACCGTTTGTCACATTCGGTGATGGTACTAACAAATCTCTCGTCTGTCCTATCATGTTTTTAATTATTCTTAAAAACAACAAAATTTTATTTATATTTCAACCTTAAATTATTGTTATTTTAAAAAGTATTATTCCTTGTAGATAAAACAAAAGAAACGAAAACTGCAAAAAGATGAAAAACGAAAATTGTAAGATGTACGACCTGTTTTAAAACATCACGTAACAGGTCTATAATTTGGCAATAAATAAATAAAGTTTCACTGTTACTGGACTCGTCTGGCTGCAATATTCACGTACAGAAAATAGAAATGGAAGACAACATAAACAAGTTCCTTTACTGTCCCAAGCGGCCACACGCTATTTCAGTTCCTGTTCTCTTGTCAACCCAAGCAGTGCTTTCCCGTCCACACTGACACTCCCAGAGGTTTTGTTCTCTCGAAACCTCGATTGGCTGGGTGTGGAAAGTATCGATTAAGGATGCTTAAAAGTTGGTTGAAGTAGGCAGTGGAAAAGTGGGGAGATTGTAAAAGACACGAGCTGTCGGTAAGCGATTTCCGTAATGGTGGTGGTTGGGTGGGTGGGTGACAGCGCGTGCAGGGTACCGCCGGCCGGCCGGCGGGCGGAAGCACTTGTGCGGGCGGCGCTGCTGCTGCTGCTGCTGCTGCCGCACTGCGGCACCGTCCCGCGCATCCCTGGGGATCCCGGCGCGGCCCGGCGCGGCCTGCCCTGCCCCCGGCCTGCCCGCCTGCCGGCGCCGCCCGCGCCCCCGCCCCCGCCCCGCTATTTGGGAGCCTGTGCCTACTGTTTACGGCCCCTCACCTCGGCGCGCCTCCACACTGCCCAATGTACGGCGACGACAATCAGCCGCGCGGCACCAAATTGGATGGCACTCGCGAGGAGGCGCAGGCCTCTCCTCTGTGAAGGCGGGACGTGAGCAGAAAGAAGCGGAGGCGCTCGCCGCTACCTGCCGGCTGATCGCCGGCCGCTGCTGACGGCGCCGCTCCCCGAGTGGAGTGGAGTGGAGTGCTCTCACCAGCGCGGTGCACTGGGCAAAACACCGCGCACGAGACGCGCGCCGGCCTCTCCGCTCACCGCGTTCTCGCGGAATACGACCCGACGCGAACACTGTTTTCATCCCGTTGTGAGGTCCTCTACGACTGCTATAATCTGCTTCGACTCTTTTTCCTCTGCTGTGCTGCTTGCTGCTGCTGCTACTACTACGCTTTAACAGGTATTAAATTTGTGAATGGTCTCAAAATAACTTAGTCAGCGAAAATACGGTAACAAATTAGATTTACTCGGTACGAATTAGTTACAAAAACGAGCGCTCTCCTCAATTTGTGTCTGCTCTAGCAGACTGCCACATAACAACAGAGAAACTCGTATTTATTGCATATCGCGGGAGACTAATGAAAATGACTCTGCAGCGGAGAAATATTTTGCTCCAGTGGCGCTTAATCGATTAAAAAAAATACGAAACGAAAAAATTAGAAGTACAGCAATACTTTAAGCAATGGAACCAAAAGGAACTCCGTTATGTCACAGCCGGATAGGTGCGTGATATGACAAGAAGCGAAAGTAAATGGCATAGTCAAAAATAGAGGCAATATTAAACCAGAGGTTAATTAAAATAGCAAGGCAGAAAATAAGTATGCGCTAAGAAGGGGGCCATACGAACTTCCCTTCACCGATTTTATTCATGCTGACAGGATTTGGAGGGCACGACCACGACTTCTTCATATATACGGGAAGATGCAACTCTTAACCGTTTTTGAGAAAATCGAGTTCGAAAATTTTACGCTCGTATTTTGTATGGTCGCTAGCACCCGAGCGTGTTAAGTGGTTAGTTTCAGGAGCGCGAGGCCTATAGACCGCATATCCCTGCCTGCCTTTCTTTCTTTTCTTCTCACGTAATCATTATGACTGAGTAAACAGTCATTATTGAATGATTCATTTATTTTCATAATTTTTATCCTGAAAATGAGGAAAACATTTCTCGTAATGAGACTCAAAAAATGGGTATACAAGAAATTTCAATCAAATCAGTATACTTATGTTATTTATATTATTTTATCTACGTGTCTGGCAAATATAATGTGGAAACTATGGAGCACTGTACGATTCGGGATAATACTTATCGTGGAAACATGGGAAACAATAAACGCGGAATTTTTGCATGTTGTTCTTGTGGTCTTCAGTCCAGAGACTGGTTTGATGCAGCTCTCCATGCTACTCTATCCAGTGCAAGCTTCTTCATCTCCCGGTACCTACGGCAACCTACATCCTTCTGAATCTGTTTAGTGTATTTACCTCTTGGTCTCCCTCTACGATTTTTACCCTCCACGCTGCCCTCCAATACTAAATTGGTGATCCCTTGATGGCTCAGAATATGCCCTACCAACCGATCCCTTCTCCTAGTCAAGTTTGCCACAAATTTCTTTCCAATTCTATTCAATACCTCCTCATTAGTTATGTGATCTACCCATCTAATCTCCAGCATTCTTCTTTAGCACCACATTTCGAAAGCTTCTATTGTCTCCTTGTCTAAACTATTTATCGTCCACGTTACACTTCCATACATGGCTACACTCCATACAAATACTTTCAGAAACTACTTCCTGACACTTAAATCTATACTCGATGTTAACAAATTTCTCCTCTTCAGAATCGCTTTCGTTGCCATTGCCAGTCCCCGTTTTATATCTTCTCTACTTCGACCATCATCAGTTATTTTGCTCCCCAAATAGCAAAATTCCTTTACTACTTTAAGTGTCTCATTTCCTAACCTAATTCCCTCAGCATACCCGACTTAGACTACATTCCATTATCCTCGTTTTGCTTTTGTTGATGTTCATCTTATATCCTCCATTCAAGACACTGTCCATTCCGTTCAACTGCTCTTCCAGGGCTTTTGCTGTCTCTGGCAGAATTACAGTGTCATCGGCGAACCTCAAAGTTTTTATTTCTTCTCCATGGATTTTAATACCTAATCCGAATTTTTCTTTTGTTTCCGTTACTGCTTGCTCAATATACAGATTGAATAACATCGCGGATAGGCTACAACCCTATCTCACTCCCTTCCCAACCACTGCTTCCCTTTCATGCCCCTCGACTCTTACAACTGCCATCTGGTTTCTGTACAAATTGTAAATAGCCTCTCGCTCCCTGTATTTTACCCCTGCCACCTTCAGAATTCGAAAGAGAGTATTCCAGTCAACATTGTCAAAAGCTTTCTCCAAGTCTACAAATGCTAGAAACGTAGGTTTACCTTTTCTTAATCTATTTTCTAAGATAAGTCGTAGGGTCAGTGTTGCCTCAGGTGTTCCAACATTTCTACGGAATCCAAACTGATCTTCCCCGGAGGTCGGCTTCTACTAGCTTTTCCATTCGTCTGTAAAGAATTCGTGTTAGTATTTTGCTGCCGTGGCTTATTAAATTGACAGTTCGATAATTTTCACATCTGTCAGCACCTGCTTTCTTTGGCAATGGAATTATGATATCCTTCTTAAAGTCTGAGGGTATTTCGCCTGCCTCATACATCTTGCTCACTAGATGGTAGAGTTTTGTCATGACTGGCTCTCCCAAGGCCGTCAGTAGTTCTAATGGAATTTTGTCTACTCCCACGGCCTTGTTTCGACTCAGGTCTTTCAGTGCTCTGTCAAACTCTTCACGCAGTATCATATCTCCCACTTCATCTTCATCTACCTCCTCTTCTATTTCCATAATATTCTCCTCAAGAACATCGCCGTTGTATAGACCCTCTATATACTCCTTCCACTTTTCTGCTTTCCCTTCTTTGCTTAGAACTGGGTTTCCATCTGAGCTCTTGATATTCATACAAGTGGATCTTTTTCCTCCAAAGGTCTCTTTAGTTTTCCTGTAGTCTGCATCTATCTTACCCCTAGTGATATATGCCTCTACATCTTTGCATTTGTCCTCTAGCGACCCCTGCATAGCCATTTTGCACTTCCTATCGATCTCATTTTTGAGGCGTTTGTATTCCTTTTTGCCTGCTTCATTTTCTGCAAGCGCATACATGTGACTGGTTCAAAAATGGTTAAAATGGCTCTGAGCACTTTGGGACTTAACATCTGAGGTCATCAGTCCCCTAGAACTTAGAACTACTTAAATCTAACCTAACCTAAGGACATCACACACATCCATGCCCGAGGCAGGATTCGAACCTGCGACCGTAGCGGTCGCGCGGTTCCAGACTGAAGCACCTAGAACTGCTCGGCCACACCGGCCGGTCATGTGATTGGTGCATTGAAAGCGCGGTTTCCACCATTTTCTGTGATAGGCAGTCCTCCTGTTCATTAAAAAGGGTCAGTTCGGCGCCAGTCTTATTATATTTTCTGGGCCAGTTTTATTTTGACCACCCTGAGGTCTTAACGATTTCCGAGATGCAACTGTTTGAATCTACCAACAACTGCGAATGACCATAAATTAAAAGCCTTATTTGTTGCACGCCTATTTTAACATGGTCGTTGTTGAATGGCCGCTAAGGAAACTGGAATTTTGTCCTGGTCATCTCCAGGACAAACATTCTGTACATGGCGTTAAAAGAAGAATCTAGGCATAAAAGATCACTAACAAAAAATTGTACATGAGTTGCAAAAGACACTGCCACTGCCGATATGAGTACCTTACGTACCTTCATTTACTGCCAAATATTTCTTCCCACTGATATTTTTAAAAATAGTTGTGTTATGTGAGTTTCACCCCTATTAGACCCAAAATCATTTGATGGAACAACATTCATCTTCACCTCAGTTTTTATTATAATACATTTAATAATTTTATACGATTATTGCCATACATCTGAACCAGAAGTAGAAATTTAGCATTAACAGGCGCAATCGCCTTACAGAGAGATCATAAACTGGAATACCGTGCCTTTGTTAATTTCTTCGTTTTGGCTGGTTTATTGAGATCAGAAATTCATTCAAAACTGGATATGTCGGCATGGAATCGCCCTCTTTCTCTTCACTTGTTAAAAATGAGAGATCGAGCTGAAATTGGAGCTTGAGAATGATCCACATGAAAGAGATTCCAAAACGGCGAACACAGATAGAATCGACGAGAAAGTACGCAACGTGATCTCGAACGATCGACAGTTAATGGTTAGTGAAACAGTTGCACCGCAAGTGTACCAGAAAACCAGTGCGGTACATTTTACACGATAAATTACAGATAACTATGATGGAGCTCTACCAAGAAATGATGCTACATTTGTTGAACTGTGACCACCAGCATATAGGAAAACTAATTTCTCTGCAGTGTTAGCACCATTTTAAAAAGGATACAACAGATTGTCCGTGTAAATTGGTAACTGTGAATGAATCATTTTCTGAGACGCAAAGGGAATTATTCTTACTGATTAACTAGTAAAACATTAACTCGCGAATACTGGACGCAGGGTTCTTGACTAAGTGGATGAAAAAATAATTGAGATCTTTGCGTTTCAAAAAAAAATCAACTTTCGTCAAAGCTATGAACCTGCCGAGAAGAGATTGTAGCTACGGGAAAATTAACCAATGGAAAGTACACTATAGGTTCTGATGAGTTTGCGAGTATAAAAACATGTGACATCAATGGCCGCCGTATCTTTTGACTGCACTGACTTAGAAGCTTACATTTGTTACACCGCCAATGAACCGTAGATCTTAATATGTGACATTAACTTGAACTTGATATGTCTACCCCTTCCTGAGGAAATGGGTTTTTAACAGTCGGACAGACAGATAGACAGTCATTGGAATCGCAGTGACCCGCGTGTCGCCACACAGCGAACTCATTCAGAACATCAAGCATACGTAAGCCTAGCGACCGCAACTGACATACGTACCACAATCAACAACATCACATGCCCTCACGACACGAGGCGCTCCTGAGAGAGCAAGTATCTGGGCAGTAAAAACGGCTTACAGTTTCGAGACAACAAGGTTGACTGCCTTCGCCTACTCTTGCCTTGCTGACGTAACTACCACCAACAAGTCAAGTGTCGCCGATCGAGAGACAAAGGATGCAGGTTAAAAGACGGGAGACTGATCACGGTTTAACGTTCCGTCGACGGCAACGTTCATCACTTACAGAGTGTAAGCGATACATGTGAAGTCTGTAATGAAACTATATACTGACAAATGCTTCAAATCTACACAAAAAACTCATCTTCGCCTGAACAGTTTCATGAAGGCCAAACGGTACCGACCAGCCGCCATGTCATCCTCAGACCACAGGCGTCACTGAATGCGGATATGGAGGAGCATGCGGTCAGCACACCGCTCTCCCGGCCGTATGCCAGTTTACGAGACCGGAGCTACTACTTCTCAATCAAGCAGCTCCTCAGTTTGCCTCACAAGGGCTGAGTGTAGCTCGCTTGCCAACAACGGGAACCGGTGTTACCACTGCGGCAAGGCCGTTGGCTCGGAACTAATTTTAAAATTGTGTAGAAGAAATAATTCCATACAATTCAATCTCTTGGAACAAGCACGCAGTAAAGCAGGTTTAAGACTCTTTGCATAGAAAACAAATTTTCCTTTTATTATATACAAAACAACAGCAACATTACATTCGCAAAATTGAAAGGGTTAAATAGTTGAAGGAACCAGAAGAGATAGTTGAAGAAAATATATTAAAAATATACCATACATGAAAAGATACACAAAATCGAAATAGTACAGGTAATAACGAAGAATAAAGGGTGCATATCCAGAACTGAAAAAATAAAAATTACAACACAGTTATGAAACCAGAATGCCTCTACACAAACTAATACACAGCACTGAATTATAAATTAGACAATGCAGAACTGTTACAGAGGAGAACATGAGAAAAATTTTAGGTCCACTAAGAGGCAATGAAGTCTAGAAATTAAGAAACAAAGGTGAAATATATCGAAACATAAACAATACCAGAACGAATAAGTAAAAGGAGGGTAACATTTCAGGACATTTAGACAGAATAACCGATAACAGGCTAACGAAAAACAGTTCCATGAATTCCTGGATCCAAGCTAAAAAAGGTGTTGAAGTACAAAACATGATGACGAAGAAGCAGAAGTAAGTATTTGTAGGTGGCATTTGGTAAAATTACAAGGATTCAAGGTAAAAGCAAATAGAAATAGAAGTGAAGTGAACTTAAAGAAAGGAAAACGACACAGGAAGAAGGTGAACAAATACTGGAGAAGAAGCAAACAGCAAATGAGAAGGAAATGAAGTTGCTGCTTGGTCCTTAGACGGCCACAACGAAAGAAAAAGAACGCGAAACTATGTCACGCCTGCCCAGTTCTTTTCTGACATTATAATCGCTCAATGCGTAAAGTAGGCACGGACTAAATGGTTCAAATGGCTCTGAGCACTATGGGACTTAACATCTGTGGTCATCAGTCCCTTAGAACTTAGAACTACTTAAACCTAACTAACCTAAGGACATCACACACATCCATGCCCGAGGCAGGATTCGAACCTGCGACCGTAGCAGTCGCGCGGTTCCGGACTGAGCGCCTAGAACCGCTAGACCACCGCGGACGGCAGGCACCAACTGAAACAGAACTAAAAAAATTTCCAGTTTCCTCAACAGGAACTAAAATGTATGAGCACCAATCAAATGGAGGAAGTGATTAACGCAGTGGCAGTGGACTAGCATTCCGGACTAGCAGATGTTATATATATGTCCGTCCAACCAAATTTAGATTTTCGGTGGTTATCTTAAGTCGTTCACGACAGATGCCCTTATAGTTTCCTCAACAAAGTCGCAAAAGATTCCTTTAAGCACTCCGACCTGCGAGTGCTACGTATTTAGTGATCTTGCTCAACGGAATTTTAATTTTTGTCTGAGGCAATTGACGACAGTGTCCCACAAATTATTCTCCATAGCCTGGTTCCGACCGAGGTTGCCGGGAACTTTATCTCGGTTATCAGGCGAATGCCAGAACTAGAAGTCACCTGCCAAACATTCCAATTGAGAGCCCCTTTGACGAACACTATACGTTACCGATTCCACTAAGAGATAGAAGGAGCCACGAAGAAAGTTTGTTTATGCAAATGATTACCGCTACAGCGGACGAGACGTCCAGCTGTAGGACGCAGGCTCCAAACTAAATTAAAAAAAGGTCTCTTATTGTTTTCCCCTTTACAAAAAAAAATGGTTTAAAAAATGGTTCAAATGGCTCTGAGCACTATGGGACTTAACATCTGTGGTCATCAGTCCCCTAGAACTTAGAACTACTTAAACCTAACTAACCTAAGGACATCACACACATCCATGCCCGAGGCAGGATTCGAACCTGCGACCGTAGCAGCCTCGCGGTTCCGGACTGAGCGCCTAGAACCGCTAGACCACCGCGGCCGGCCTCCCCTTTACACTTCTGGCAACAACGAAATCCTTACCTGGCGTATTATCATCTCAGGGAAGTTTCTAGACATATTACGCTACTGCTGAAACACAAGTCTCAGGCGAATGAAGAAGGATCAGAAGGTGCGTTCCATCCAATACCGTCTCTCAGTAAAATTGTGAGATAAGATCACCTAAAATGATTAGCAGATTGCACTGAAATGCAACCTGCACCACGCAAGTAACGAGCAGCCCTTAGTAGCTCGCCACCACAGTTTTCTTTATCTTTAATATCTTTGTAACTAATGCCCTGTTGGCATATTTAATATTTTATAAATGACATATAAGTACTGCCAGTCTTTCACGATGATCCCGTACTTATACCCTATCAACGTTTTTAGTCATAATTCTGTGACCATGTTATAGAATAAAGACCATTCTTTGATTTAAATTCTGAGGAAGACACTCTTAGCAGTGTTGAAACCAGGTTAATTTGTTAAAAATAGTGACCGAGGGCTGTTTTTCTTTCAATTGTAACTATTCACGGTCTCTGAACGTGCAGCCATGTACAAAATTTTGGTAATCTTGAGCATTCTTCTGTAGCACATTTCAAAAGTTTGAATTCTCTAATTTAAATATCTTCCACTCTATCAGGGCGGCTGTTACAGCAACGTGTGTAGAATATTTGAATTGAAAACAGCGTTGGTTGGAACTTATTCTTTTATTAACAATGCGTTTCACCTTCGTGGGGCATATTGAGATTATCTCAAAATTTTCCTTCGACAAGATATCAAAAAGCGTAAAATGGCTCTGTGATAGATTGAAGCACGCCTCGTATCAGATGAATCATAGAGACCTTAATAAAATGGTACCAACAGGCCAGAACGGTATAGTCGTAGGAACGCACTCACAGAGAAGTGTAACATTGAAACATAATACACAGATGTGCCGCCGTAACCTTACGGTAAGAGCGTAAAGTCTGCATTTTATCTCTTCTTTACTTCGGCAATCGTCCGTTATTTTGCTGCTCAAATGATGAAACTCATCTTATACTTTTACTGTCTCATTGACTTATAAACCCTCAGCATCGCCCGATGTCATTCGGCTACACTTCATTACCTCGTTTTACTTTTGTCGATATTCATCTTATACATTGTTTTGAAGACGCTTTCCGTCCCGTTGGACTGCGGTTTCAGGTTGTTTGCCGTTTCTGACGAACTACACCACCGTCGGCAAACCTGAAAGTTTTAATTACTGCGTTTTCCAGATTTCTGCTAAGTTGCCTGCACAGTTTGCACAGTGGGTGAGATACACGGTTTGAGGCAGCGGGGCGGCGCCAGTGACGGCAGGTGGGGCCAGGCCGGACCGTGGCGTCTTCATAGCGCCGTTGGCCGCCCGGTGATAAATCTGCGCCGCTAAGCGCCCGCCGGCCATTCTTCTCGCGCGAGCACGCACGGCCAGCCCCGATAAGCACGGCCGGTCCGAGCCGCGCCGCCCACATCCCACCGTCGCCCAAGTACGTGGCACGTGCGGCACTGCGCTGGCGCCTCCGCTTTAAACCAAGTACGACGGTGACGCCGATGGGATGACCTAATCGGTGGTTGTGTAAGAATGCAGAGCCTCACGGCGGTAAAGTTGAATAAAATGTTCTCAAGGTTCCAGTAACGTCAAATGACTAAAATTACACGAGCTTTCGGCCAAGCACTCCTTGGCCATTGTCAAGTGGTATGAGAGAGTTCAAGCGAGAATTACAGTAAGACCACCGACGAGGAGCAGGACAAGAAACTTGCTATCTTGCCCTTCTGTGGCTCCGTGTCGGGCGAGATAAGTCGCCCGCTGAAAAGACACAAGATCACATCGATCTTCAGGGCTCCAACAAAAATCAGTCAATTACTGGGACCAGTTAAAGATGCAGCAGGTCTCTGAAAATTGTGGAACGACGCAAGGAGGAGCATGGGAGGTTTTGTCGCCTACGCAACCCGGAGAAATAAGCCTTGGATGAGCTTGCTGTAGGCTACGGTTACCGGATAAAATTTGGCGAAACCTCTGTCGTGCCTTGCACTAACGACTTCTGTGTAATTAAAAAGCCATTGACATAAAATCACCAACAACACCCTTAACAGGGACGGCAGCCTGCAGCTCATCGCGGCGTGGGATACAGCGATGGTGATGTTAAAGTGGGCACACCGAACACCGAGTCAAGGTATGCCTACACATGGCGATGGCGCGAGCGCTAGGCCCACGAGAAAGTCAGGCCGCGGCGCGTACGTCACAAAGGTATGCCTGACACTCTCTCTCTCTCTCTCTCTCTCTCTCTCTCTCTCTCGCTCACCTCAGCTCAGCAGACAAACTACCCTTCTGCATCTGTTTACTTGTAATTGCGTGTGTACGTACAAATGACAACTACATCTTGTACAGTGAATCCGCTATTAAAGAGTCTTATTGTTTATTAGCCCTACAACGATCGAAAGTCCATATGCGTACTAATAATTTGTTTCGACTGTACTGGATACAATAAAATCTTATCGGTAGGATGAAACATTACATCTTATATGAAATGAAGACTGATATAAAGGAGCCGTTATACCATTTATGCAGAGCACAGCTCTTTAAATCACAGCAACTGCAATGTTGTGTATCTTGTTGTAGTACTAGTAATCAGTAAGACTCTATAAAAGCAGATTTCAGTAGAATATGCAATTCTCGTTAATACGTAAACACCCACTTACGAGTTACCACATCAGAAATGCTTTTCGTCTGCTGAGCTGAGCGAACGAGCGAGCTAGCTAAGGCCTATCCTCGCCACGTACGCGCCGCGGCCTGTCTTTCTGGTCACAGCCGACAGCTGTTGCATATAATGGCGTACCAGAAGCCCACTGGCAATTGTATCATTTGACTATAGTCGGTAAGTTCTTGGCCGAAAGCTTGTGTAATTTTAATCACTTGGCGCGGATCGAAACCCGAGAACTTTTTTATATAATCGGTAGTTGTTTAGCGCCGCTGCTATTCACGATGTACACGAATAACTTGTCAACAATACACCAAGATATTTGTCGATGAATGTACTGCTAATGACATTAGCATTATCATCCATCCAAAAGTACATACAACAATAGAAGAAATGGTAAATAATGCTTTTAAAAGTATTATTTAGTGATTTTCTTAAAATGTTTCATTGGCAGGACACTTAGAAAATGTAACAGACCTACTAAGGAGACTGCCTATACTATGCTTGCCTGTCCTCTTTTAGAATACTGTTGCGCGGTGTGGGATCCTTACCAGATATAACTGAGTACATCGAAAAAGTTCAAAGAAAGGCAGCACGTTTTGTATTATCGCGAAATATGGGAGAGAGTGTCACAGAAATGATACAGGATTTGGGATGGATATCATTAAAAGAAATGCGTTTTTCGTTGCGACGGAATCTTCTCACGAAATTTCGATCACCAACTTTCTCCTCCGAATGTGAAATTTATTTGTTGACACCGACTTACATAAGGAGGAATGATCACCAAGATAAAATAAGGGAAATCAGAGCTCGTACGGAAAGAAATAGGTGTTCATTCTTCCCGCACGCTATACGAAATTGGAATAATAGAGAATTGTGAAGGTGGTTCGATGAACCCTCTGTCAGGTACTTAAATGTCATTTGCACAGTATCCATGTAGATGTAGATGTAAAACGGCTTCAATCTCAATTTTCAAAAGACACACCATATTCAGTTCTGCGCATCTTGAGGTTTAACACCAATGATAAATGCTACACATTCCAAAGAAATAAAAACTGGTGTTGAAAATTAAAAAAGAAATTGTGGGTCTATATCGATAAGAATTTAAACTGGAAAAAACACATTTTTGAACTTGTAAACCAACTGAATTCAGCTACATTTCCACTTCGAATCATTGGAAATCTCCGGCAGAGACAAATCAATACGTTAAAATATTTTGCATACAGGCGGTTGCCTGTTCTAAGACAGTTTTTCTATTTTTTTTTTCAGATACTCCGGTAATCATGGCTGGTAATTTAAGCAACGACCAACGATAGTGGATAACTAAACAACACTGGAAGACGGAGAATGGTGAACACGTTAGACAGAAATGGACAGAAGAATTCACTACGTCTCCGCCAAGTAGGCTACCACCTTACGCGTTGCGTGACAAATTTGACTGAGCTGAGTCTACTGCGGCTATCTGAAATGCGCGAAAGAGTGGTCGACCACTGAGTGTTAACTAACCACGGTAGTTGTGCAGGCATTTGTCCAAAGTCCAAAGAAATCCAAAAGGAGAGCCTGTGTTGAGTTGGACATTTCCCACAGATCCTTAGGTTGTGTAATGCTACGTTTAGCTCAGTAAGTGTACAATCACTTCTTGGATTACTTCAGGATGATTCAGATCGCCGTTTATAATTCTGGAAGATTCTTTCGAATGCAGAAATGCAAGTTGATGGAGCAATGCGACAACGTCGTTGGTCTCACGAGGCGAATTTTAGGCCGTCAGGAGCTGCTAACAAGCAAAACTGAGTGTACTGCGCCACATAAAAAACACCATGCTGTAACTGATTAACAACTGAATCAACCTGGGGATCGTCTGATCTGTTTTTTCCATACAACTGTTATTCACAACGCATATCTTAACATGCTGCGGGATATGGTATTCCACAGTTACGTCTACAGCACGGTAATGAAGAGTTTTACACTCAGCAAGGTGGAGATTCTTCCCAATATGCTTTAACAGTGCGTTGGTTTCTTGACAACGAATTATCCAATAGATGGATAGTGCGACCGTATGGGTTGTATGGGAATGTGCAGGTGGTGTGGGTGACGAAACAAAATACAATCTCTCTCATCAACTCGCCGAAAATCAGAGTTCTAAATTGTTCACAAGTTATATATCAGCTCGGAGCCCCCACGTGCTACTGCATGAAAAGATTTACCTACACATTACACAGCAAAAACACTTCAGTGGGCCCACATAGATGTGGTTGGACTTATAAGTCTGGCTACGTTTCGTCTATGGGGCGCCAACACACATTCCTCGCAATATGCCCAATGTTACGCAAATGTATTTAATATAAATGCAGGCAGGATTTTCTATGCAAAAATCGCATACACAATGACGTATTTTTTAAAGTTTCACAAATTCGAGTTTATTTCCAATAAGAACATAGAAAAATTGAAAGTCACAGTTCACAATAAATTAATTTCAGAGACTGGTCGAGTTTCTTAAGATCTTGGAGGTGGTTGAATAAACCACGATTAATTGCGTGACTTACCTTTAGAAAACCGTTAAAGTTCCACAGTATATTAAACTATAAATTCCACAATGGGTATACACTGAAACCTTTAAGTGTGGCTCTTATCGTACGCAACGGAGAAAGTAACAAGCTCATCAAATGCCGAAAAATATCTACGTCCGAAAGTAGGAACTTCGAATAATTCACACGCGAACTAGCAGCTATTTCACAGCTCATTAGATAAAACTTTCTTCTAACTCCGACTAACACAGCCTGAACGGCGTCTAAACATAGAGTACCCACCAAAATGCCGTCGTTCTCCCAGGAAACCTCAGCCAAGCACCACAGAAGTCAGCTAAACTACCGAACATGAAAACTGCTGAAAGTTTTAATTTTAACTTTTTATACACATATGATACATCAAATCACACAGAAATTTTTTACCGAGAAATATTACGGTGCTATCAGTTTTCTTTTGCTGTCATAATTTATTTATAAACAATAATTTCTATGGTTTTCCTCCGTTTTCGGATTTACTGGAGCAAATGTTAACAAACAATTTAAATTATACATTAAATTATTTGCTGTATATATATCTAAAGTTTACAGTACTGCCACCACTTTTAATGTTTCTCTATTTATTTAGTACGAAAAGCTGTTTTTAGTTGTGCGAAATTCACTTTTCGGCCTCTCATTGAAATATGTGAATAATTTCGGTAAATCTACTATCACAGTCCGACACCAGTTCGACGAGATGTCTCCGTTGCCCCCTCGTCTGTTGCAATCGCATAATGCGCTGCCGAGATATTCACTTTTATAGTGCAGGAATTATTTATTTTTAACATTTAACTTACAATAACTTACAAACTAATGAGTATATCGAAAGCTCGTCTTCACATGCGTAATCTTTCATCTTTCTCACACTGAAACATACGGTTTCTATATTTATTAATTTTGGGGTAAGCTTTAATTTTGGATGCGAAAAGCGGTCATGAGGAACGAGCAGCCATTGTGCTGCCAAACGGTAGGACTTTTCCGGTCACCCGGACATTTTAGTTGCCTGTGTGTAACTGGCCCTCCATGTGCTCCTGTCAAGCTGGTTTCAGCTGCCAACGCAAATATGACCCGATCTTAGCCGCTGCCTGTGCGTCCGTCGTGTAAATAGACAGCAGGTAGCCATATTTACATTAGAATGTGTGATGTGCATGTACAATGACTCACTTCACGCCATTACGATTAATCGTACGAATGATGCATGGAACATGAAATTAACTAACTACTAACTACGGTCAGGTAATATGTCGAAAACACTACTGATTAAATTAATACCAGCCAACTCCAATTATATGATAACACAACGGTCACGAAGAACCCTGCACTTATTAAACACGAGATCCCTTAGAGAAGGCCTCTTCCTCGATTCTACCTCATTACCTTCTGAATTATCTTCTTCCTCTCATGTTGTTCCGCCAACGGTCTTGCCGCACTGGTAACATCGGATCTCGTCAAATCACCAATGTTAAGCGCTGTCGGGCTTGGCTAGCACTTGGATGGGTGACCACTCAGGTATGCTGACCGCTGTTGGCAAGCAGGGTCCCCTCAGCCCTTGTGAGGCCAGCTGAGGAGCTATTTGTTTGACAAGTAGAGGCTGTGGTCACGAAAACTGACAATGGTCGGGAGAGCGGTGTGCTGACCGCGTGCCTCCCCATATCCGAATCCAGTGACGTTTATCGGCCGATGATGACACGGCCGTCGGTCGGTACCGCTGGGCCTTCAGAGCCCCCACGGTGTATCCGCGTGCGTGGGCTCGAGAAGGCCAACTTTGCCTTGGGGCCGCCGCTCGGCCAGACGAGACGAGACAAGACGAGACCAGACCAGGCCACTTCCCGCTGGGGTGGAGGAGCCGGGGCGCGGCCCGCGAGCCGCCCGCCCCCAGTAATGAAGTTTGCCGGCCTCTGGCCCGCCGCCGCCTGATTGCGTTTTGTGCGCCGCTCTCGGGCCTCCGAAATCGAGTTGTCCGCGCGTCACGCGATCCGCCGCCGCCAAAGAGCCCGCCCGTCACGCAGTCGCACCGTCGGCGCTGGCGTTATCGTCGCTGGGCTCTGCGACACAGTTTTGAGCATCTCTGTGCAGGTAAGCTGCAGCATTCCCGAAACTGTTATTCCCACCAGGTGCAAATGTTGTCGGCACACTGAGCTGCCTACTTACTATATCTGATCTTTGCTTCCCTTGTGAGACCAACAAAATTCGAGGAAAAAGACGCCGACAGGATAATTAGTTCACAGGGTTCAAATGGCTCTGAGCTCTATGGGACTTAACTTCTAAGATCATCAGTCCCCTAGAACTTAGAACTACTTAAACATAACTAACCTAAGGACATCACACAGATCCATGCCCGAGGCAGGATTCGAACCTGCGACCGTAGCGGTCACGAGGTTCCAGACTGTAGCGCCTAGAACCGTTCGGCCACCCCGGCCGGCAAAGTATTAGTCATCTTCGTAACAGAATCCACTGGTCGCTTTGGAGCTGTGTTTGTAGCGGCGTTGGCCGGCGCGAGCCATCGCTGCCGTAACCGTGCTGATTCCATTGAGCAGCCGCCGCAGCACTTCGCGACCACGGCCGGCATCAGTACGTCGGTACCACCACGCGGTCGGCAATCGGCAGTGTTACCGAAATCCAGGACGCTCCTGCAGCATAGCGACACGGGAACTCGGTGACGCCTGTGCCATGTGCACCTCGACACACCTGACCCTGCCGACGTGTAAGTATTGGTTCGCCGAGAGGCAACGCCACCAAGGACCACGGTTTCGACGGCCAATCCCCGCCTGATGGATACGGGCACTGAGTACCTGATGTACGATGTACAACCGAAATAAATCAAATAATTCTAACCTGAGCGTGGCTCGATTTATTCCCACTTCTCACTAGAGAACAAGTACGTCTGGGGTGACGGTGTCGAACCGACCACCCTGACTGGTCTACTCCTGATCTCCCACCTTCGAAATGGGTCGCGCTACCCAGTACTGTCGAAGGCGTCACTTTGTATATGCCAGTCGGTTTTAGAGAATCAGTGTAGTTACATACGTCACAGAGTGGCAACATGGTTAAAGTGGCTCTCAGCACTATGGGACTTAACTTCTGAGGTCATCAGTCCCCTAGAACTTAGAACTACCTAAACCTAACTAACCTAAGGACATCACACACACCCATGCCCGAGGCAGGATTCGAACCTGCGACCGTAGCAGTCGCGCGGTTCCGGACTGAAGCGCCCAGAACCGCTCGTCCACCGCGGCCGGCAGAGTGGCAAAAAACAGATATCAAATTGTGTTTTGCCCACTACCGCAGCTAGAAACAGGTTGTCCCGTATGATCGTTTATCAACACGAACTGTTCAACATGTCAACGAGAAACGGAGTACCACCTGCAACATGTAACACAGCGTAAGAAGTATAGGAGCCAGCACGCCCGGCTGGTGCCCCTCTGTCCTCAGGATCGTCGCGGTAGGTTTCTGGACGCATCGGCAGATGCAGTAACAGAAGAGTCAATTACGGCAGGCAGAGCGCAATAATATCATGGTCGGATAGTAAGTTCGCCAGACAAATCTTATTCACCGCCTCGAAAGAGCACATTGGTCGCCTTGGAGCGCTGGAACCAGGTGGTAATTTCAGGTGACCGCTGGCGCAGGTGAGTCGTCGATGTGGTGTGTATGTGGCAGTCGTTTTATGGAATCAGCGCAGTAAGATGTGTCGATGTGGGGACGAGACAGAATGGAGCTATCAATCATGTTGGGAAGTGCCCACGAACACGCCGTGAATGAAGTTGCCCAATCTGTTGGTGTATCAACACGGATCTTCTAATATGTCTACAACGAATGCTACGCCACACGCAGTCATTTTTCAAGGCGTAAAATCAGTGGTCGTAGAAAGATCCTAACCAACAGGGGCTAGAGTCAAGTGTCACGCCTTGTCAATGACATTCGGCTTCAAACCCGATAGGAAATAGTTAATGCAGGTTCATCTCAATCAGTATCGGAGCAAAACGTGCCAAGGGATGCAAGGGATACTTTGTCGAAATCGGACACGGTGAGATGGTAGCTGTGTGAAAATGCAGGTTAATTCTTACAAAGGAGTAAAGACAATAACCAGTCACTGTTAGCAATGCTACTTATTAGGAATATATAACACCGTTATGGGTTTCGAACCGCCAGGTTCATCCTCAGATAATTATTCACATTTAAAATTGGATTATGTTCTACACGCGAGGCTATCAAGTTTAAACTCTTAAACTCTACTGCGTATGGAATTGCACTAAATGAACATCTGGAGCTATGTACCTCGCAAAAGACCATTGCTGACAGCGACACATAGGTGCATGTCTTCAATGGACCACACAAGCTGGACAATAGCTGACTGGAGCATGTATTGTGGTCCGAGAGGCGTGACTTTGCCTCTTTTCACACGATGCGAGGCATAGAGGGAACCGACAGCCCAGAAGTAGTTCTCTAAGCTCGATTAACCCTCTGAATCAACTCACTGGCAAACGCGTAGAAAAAGTATGGTACTATGGAACAGTGCCTGAAACGTAGAAATCAAAATCCCACAATTTGATAGCTCTACAGGAGGTAATCTTCAGTGAGTGGCTTCAGCTAGATATGGTGTAGCGGAACAAACTTTCCGACTCTCTTCGCTCGCAGAATTGCGGACATTTTCAAGTGTAGAGGCCAAGGCAACTAGAAACAATCGGTTAGAGGCGGCGTTGCACCTACTAGCGTGATATTTGCTAGGTGTCAAGCTGTTTGTCCGGCTCGCTTATTATTTTGACGGATACACACTCTCTTAATTGGATAATACGTCTCCGTTTTTTAATTATTTTTTTACCTTTTACATACCTGATTACTCAACTATTTTACACGTCGGTACCCTTAACAGACAACCAGTTCAAGCTTTAAGGTCTTTTTTCTGTACATTTGTAAAGATGTCGCACAGTTAGCATGTGTGTGCAAAGAAAACAACCAGTGATAAAACGGCCAATCAGTAGGTGCTACTGAGACGCTTTTGCAGGTGGGGGGCGGCAGTCAGGAGAGCCAGTGGTATGGGGCCTGTGTGTGCAGAGTGTGGGGTGGGGGCTGGGGGCAGGCGCGCCCTGGGGTTTCGTTATCTGCGCCGGACGATAAGGGCGCGCGGCCAGCGGGCCAGCTCGCGTAATTGCCCGGAGCCGCGCGCCGCCGTTCGTTCACATAAAATGTAACAACCCCGCAGCGGCGCTGGCCACATCCCTCCGCCCCATCGCCCCATTACTGTCGCTTCCTGGGTGTGCGCCGCCGGACACCGGCCCCGAATCCGACTACAACGAGTCTTCTCGCCAGTGACACACACACACACACACACACACACACACACACCACTCGGCCTACGACGCCCCACAACAATCGAGTGGCGCTTTCTGAGGTGTCTCTGGACCTCCGCGCTGTCGAGTGACGGCAGTGCTCGCTAACGTTTGTTTTCCGTTGCCTTTGCGGGGAAGCCAACTCGCGTGACACTCTTCCTTTATTCTCGCACGACATCTCGGAAAATGTAGATGCGGGTGAACGGATAGATTCCGTCTTCTTAGATTTTCGGAAAGTGGTCGACACTATACCAAACGGTCCACAACAAACAGAGACACGATCACGCGGTGTACCTGCCCCTGATATGTGAATTACTCGAACAATGTCTGATTGACAGAACCCACAATGGCATCTGGACGACAAATGTTCAACACAAACGAAAGTCACTTCGCGGGCGTGCCAAGGAAACGTAACTGGAACTCTAGTGTTCTCTATGTACGCGAATGATTTTTTTTTTTTCCTGATAGCATCAGCAACAACACCGTATTGTTCGCTGACGATTCTGTTGTCGACAGCTAAGTGTCCTCGCAGGACGAGCGTAGGGATATGCAGAGAAACCAGTTAAAAATTTATATTTCCTACAGTGAATCTCAGTTCTCATTAAATGTGAATAAATGCGCCCATAACGAAGAGGAAAGAAATCGATAGTTACCGATTACAAAGTTAGTGGTGAGTATATTCTGTAACGTCCCGCCGTACAAGCACTTCGCGATTAACGCTATGAAGCGATACGAAATGAGACGTACTCGAAAAAATAGTGTTAGGCAATGCACAAGGAAACTTTGGTTCGTTGGAAAACGCCTGGGGAAGTACAGCGCACCTGTAAAGGAAATCGCACACGCAAGACGCTAGTGTGATCAGCTGTAGAATATTGCCCCAAGCATTGGAGTCCTTATCAAACAGCCTAGGGATGGCAATACAAGCCTGACAAATTAAGAGACGTGCAAGTTGGCAAAGTCCGCACGAAAGCGTAACAGCCATTCTTAGTTACCTTAAAACGCAATCTCTGAAAGAAACACGACGTGTTTCCCGCGAAACTTTGTTAGGTAACTTTAGAGACCCTGTAGTCACGGAAGACCGTGTGACCACACTCCTGCTGCGGTCCAGCATTTCACCTAGGAGTGATGAAAAAAATATGCAATATGCGAATTGAGAATGACAGAAAATCAGTCCAACAAGTTTCGAGACAGAATTAACAAAAAGCAGAGAAAGTTTAGACGGTGGTTCTAACGCTTCAGGTGTTCTACATTGTCTCCTCCCATTTGATTAATACGCATCTCAAACTGTCGGAAATGCCCTTCTTTGGGATTTCCTTGAACTCGTGAGTCACGTTCACATCTTCTTCGGTCTTGGCGAACCGTAAGAGACCCCTTTCGCATTTCTTGTTTTGCGGTAAGTTCGTACTGAGAATATGAAATCTAATTATCCATTATGATTTTTCATCATTTTGCATTTCAATCAAGTTGCTACACACGTCAATGCATTGTTATTTTCGTTCCGGAGTCAAGATGTGCGGCACAAACTACGCACACTTTTTCCTCCTCTTCAAAACATTCTGGAGAATGTCTTGGACACTTGATTTAGACGTGTTGGCTCTGAGCACTATGGGACTTAACATCTATGGTCAACAGTCCCCTAGAACTTAGAACTACGTAAACCTAGCTAACCTAAGGACATCACACAACACCCAGTCATCACGAGGCAGAGAAAATCCCTGACCCCGCCGGGAATCGAACCCGGGAACCCGGGCGTGGGAAGCGAGAACGCTATTTAGACGTGTTGCTCCATTGAGATTCGTCACCGCACAGGCACTACTTAACACTGTCTGCTCACAACTGGCTGGTCTAATGCTAAATTGCAGTTTACAGTTGTTACTTCAAGCTGCCACTGTTCTTACGGCACTGACGTCGCTTATATGCCACTTATGTAGGTGTAATTCAACGTTTCCTAACGCGCAAACTGAAATGTGAAATGCAAGAACTGTCTAGCGTGTGAAGTGTCTATTTTGTAAAATGGTACCGAGCGAGGTGACTTACTCATTAACACACTTGACTCACATTACAGAACTCTACGGTTCAAACCCGTATCGGAACATCTATATTTCGATTTCTGTGATTTCCCTAAATTGCTAAGTACCGGGTTGGTTAAGCAAGCATCCGACATCCTCCTCCAAACCAAAATTGTTCTCCCTCTCATAATGACCACGTCGTCGACTCGACTTCAAAACCAAGCGAGATTCCGCAATGCAAGACACTAGAATCGCATTCAGGAAGACGACGTTTCGAATTCCACTACGGCTATCCTGATTCAGGTTCACCACTGTTTCCTTAAATCACTTAAGGCAAGTTCCGACATGATTCCTCTGAAAAGGACGTTGGCTTTCCCCAGTACGAGCATTTTACTCGTCGTTTCCGAGGTCCTAGTATCCGATCGAACGTTAAACTCTAATCTCCTTTTGTTGCTTTAAACACCCACCCTCCTTTCTATAGAGGTGAGCCGCAGCTCTTCCTTTTTGTATACTTTCTATAAACGCCCGGCGGAATTCTACATAGCTCAGGTGACTACATTCTAAGGTTTTCCGTCCCAATCAAGTGAATGTTGAGTGCTTAAATATGCGGTTGTAACCCGCTTCCTGCCATCCAGATTTACGTTTTCCTTGATTTCCCTAAAACTCTATGGACGAATGCCGGGATGGCTTCTTTGAATGGGCACGGCCGATTTCCTTCCCCATCCCTGACACAATGCGACTTGCGCTCGTCTCTAATGACCGCTACGTCGAAGGGACTTTAAACTCAATCTTCTTTTCTGATACGTTTGAAAGACACATGTAGCATGGACCTTACTTGGATACCAAATGTCTCATCCGATTTAATTATTCTGTGTATTTATGAGATCTTCTAAATCTACTCCGCACGCACCGTATGGTGGGCGTGGCCGAGGGTACCCTGCACCGCTACTAGTCATTTCCTTTCCTCTTCCACGGTGAAATAGAGCGATGGAAGAGCGACTCTCTACATGCCTCCGTACGAGTACTAACGCTCCTGGCGATACCCTTATCTCTGATGAACACTCGCCGCCGAGGAAAACATACTAGGTTCTGTTTTCTTAGAAGTCTTGGAGCCACTCACTTATCTGGGAACCTATTCCGTATGCTTCTACCTTCGTTAACAGTCGGCAATGTGGCACCGTGTCAAGTGCTTTACGGAATTCTAGGAGTATGGAATCCGCCTGCTGTTCTTCATCCGTGGTTCGCACGTTACATCTGGTCCTTGTTTTCTAATTGTGCCGCATAACTACTTGTTTGGACTTCTCAACTAGTATGAGGACACTTTGACCTGGAAGTTTTAGGTACTGTGTATTTTGAACTATGGTTGCGAAAGACTCGGAAAGAGATCGGGCTTAAGAACACCGCCAACGTAAGAAAGGAACTGCTCGGTAACCGTTGTGCAATGTTTTTTCACTCCACTTTCCTTGTTGTTCATTGCTCGTAGTTTTCTTTTCTTGCTCTGAAATGAGTGAAGAGAGAAATCCTGGTGCATCGTGGGATTCGAGAACGACTGCCACGACACCGGAAAATATCGGCGATCTCTTGGCCATTTGTTACTTGTGCTTTCGCAGAAGCACAGAGAACCAGAGTAGAGTGAGAGGGAGGCGGGGCTTGTTACCCCGCACCTCACCTCTGGCCATGGCCAGTCCCAAGTTCTAGCTCGGTTGTAGTTGCGGCCACTGCCACGTTACATGGTCAGCCTTGTATCGGAAATCCGCATGTTTCGAGATAAAGCAGTGTTACGAATTCTACTGGCGCAGTATGCATCGTGAGTGCTGTTGTAACACGCCGAACGACTATTTTGTGGGTTTGTTATATGCATTTGTGCAATGCTAACTACCACTGATCACTCTACATTAAAGAACGCGAAAGTGTCATATGCGCCATGACACCCTGTTGGACCATTATGACAAATGATGTTTCAGTTTCTCTTTACGTTATTTTCTACGTAGTTTAGAGGGAAAATAGTACATTAGATGATATGAGAATTGCACAAATGAACAGATTTATATTTTCACCCGTTTTCACAACCCAGTTCCCAAGTCTATTAGGACGCTCCTGAAACATGTAAGAAGGAAAATGGGTACGGAACAATTACGTTACGAACTATGAACTGCATTGAGCTTCGTAATAAACAACAGAATCATTACGATGTATTAACAGCTGCTATCAGAACAGACTATGTATATCCGGGTGGCAGCCCTTTATTAACTACAAGTATCATCCGCTATATGGATGTTTGTCATTTCAGTTTTAACCATCACAAATGATGTTTATGCTTTCGAAGATAAGAGGAAAATTATTTCGTGGGGAATATGAAGAGAGAAAGTTTATGCACAATGAGCTATTGTAAAATCCTACCTTTCTCTCTCTTGCGCCAGAGACGTTGGTTTGCGCCAATATAGTTCTGTTACTATTGAAGCAAGATATAAAATCTGCAAATACGGCTAATTCATACCCATAACTAACCCTTATTCCACCTGGGGAACTCGTTTTTAAAATAGTATTTCCTGCTTCACAAATTTGTAAATATGTCTGTTCTAGATATCAGACTTAGATAACATGTAACTAAAAATATTTGTGAGAATAGTCCAAATTTGTAAAACACAACTGTGTTTAATACGATATTCACAAAACGACAGACAACTGTTAATCTGAAAAAAAAATTAGAGGCTAGACGTAAGTCACTCCAGATGTTACTCTCGTTAAGTTTCAGCAATGGTGCTCAAGCTAAGGAAAGCACGAATATAAAAGCATTCGTTTGTGTTAATGAAACAGACGGCATCCTTTCAGAACCATATTCTGTTAGCATTTATAATACTGATCAGCATGTTATTAATGGGAGACATCAGTGCGTTGTTGGATCGGCACCATCTAATAAATATCCTGTAAAAATAAAATCTTAATTTTATTATGGATACCGTTGTTGTGCTGTTTCGGGTGTCTGCACAACTTAAGCTTTAGGTGATAAAGCCGTATATTAATCTTTTAACAATCGATTACATGGAAACACACTGCTCTCTCTATTAAAGAAGCGTAAGTTATACGGCATTAATTAGGCATGCCTTAGTCTCCTTTGTTTTCTGCTCATCCCACTGAAAGAAGCAAAGTGCAGATATAAGTTTTCCTTTTATAGAAACCGTTAAAAATTATCGACACTTTTCTTTTATATTAAGAAAAGATGCCTTAACGGAACAACACTGTGACCATTTGTGAAAGTGAAGGATTTTCTTACAGAGGTAAGAGGTTTTTGTTGCGGTGCGAACACAAAATACAAAAAAGGAAGGTAACGGTGCACGTCTTCTTACCTCTGTAAAGCCAGAGCACTCAAACAGATTTTAAATGGGATCAAAAAGCCATATTTAAAAGCCTTAATCTGCCGCAGATGACAGCGACTACACATTATAGAAGTATACGGCCATAAAAATTCGCGTTAATGTTTCGAGAAGGGGCAAAACAGTTTCGAGGAGGCCACGGCTGAGGATTCTCATGAATGTAAAGGAAAATGTACAGCCCGTCCTTTTAAAACTATTTATGAGCCCATAAAGATATTTCAGAGCGGCGAGCGCCGTTAGAAGCCTGGCTATCGGGACCTGAACATAATGCCTCCCACATAGATCAGGGCCGCCCTAATGGAGTAAGAATGGCACAGTTTCTCCTGCCGCAACTTCCTTCCGCTCATCGAGCGACAAAAAATACGAGAAAAGCCAAGCAATGATCGAAATGGAAAATACTAAAATTCATCACTTAAGCTAGCGGTCGCTCAGGGCTCCTACCGCACGTAACAACTGTTAGTTACGTAAATACAAACAGCTATTTCCAAATTATTACAACAAATAAGAAAATAATTTACGCATAATATTTTAAAAATAAGATGCATGAAGTCAAAATGGAAATCCGTCAACATATTTACTTAAAAAGAAAGACTGCCGGCAAATGACAAACTTGATAGTGCTCTCTGATTGTAATTACGTCGTCTTCGTATCACACATGTGATTCCGTGGTAAATACACACACTTTTGCTCCAAAGGTCGCGGGATGGATCCTCAGTCTGTCCTCGGGTTTTTATCTGTCACCTATCGCTTCTCTCACCTATGGTTGTGTTTGCTGATGTGAAAGATGCCGAGTTGCAATGTAGTTTGTGGCCGAGCGGTTCTAGGCGCTACAGTCTGGAACCGCGCGACCGCTACGGTCGCAGGTTCGCATCCTGCCTCGGGCATGGATGTGTGCGATGTCCTTAGGTTAGTTAGGTTTAAGTAGTTCTAAGTTCTAGGGGACTGATGACCTCAGCAGTTAAGTCCCATAGTGCTCAGAGCCATTTTTTTGCAATGTAGTTTGGACTCCGCATTAAAGTGTGGGTCCCCCAATAACTGGATAGCTGCGTCAGTTCAAAGATCGGGGAGAGGTAACGGCGTACCAGCTTCACCAGGACCATCCAAAGTAAAGCAGTGTCGTGTTCAAACCATACTTCGGATCAATGAGAGCTTCATTTCACTATTTCAGAACACTTAATTTGTACACTGGAGTCCAAAATTAAAGCAACAAACGGAAATCCTGAAGTTGCGTTTATTTTGCCACAAAACAGCATCAAGAGGTGACAATAAAGTACAAACAATGTAAAGAATACGGAACGTAATCAACTGCAACACGCATAACAGTAGACAAAAATGTTCTTCGTTTTTCTCCAACCTAACGGGTTTGCACACACATTCCGACAACTTGTTAATGTCCTCAGCATGGGGTGTGACCACCTCTGGCACCAATGCAGGCCTCACAACGACGGGGCATGCTGTGAATGATGCCATCAATCTCATGCTAGCCATCTGTCTTCCATGCTTGCAAATCCGTCCCATGACATTTTTTTCGACGCCTCCTAGGATTTAGGGCAGGCTGGCCGCCCTTCCTCCCTACTACCACCGGGTCCGTCAACTGCTATATTCTCTTTCCTTCCACTTTCCGAAAACTTTCTTGACAACTTGGGGTACAGCACCGCCTTGGCTCCGGACCTTTGTCAGTTTCCCACTCTTCCTGCAGAGCTCTTCACAAGTTTTGGAGAGTGGTTGGTGGATGCTGCCGTGATGCAACCCGTCTGCCTTGTGATTCCTGGATATGCTCTATGAGATTCAAATGAGAATTTTTTTGTTATGGTTTTAGGGCGCAAAACTGTTACGGTCATTAGCGCTCGGTCTGTGACTTAGGAAAAGCTAAAAAAAAAAAAAAAAAGAAACTGGAAACCAGCAGCAATGGGAGCAAAACTCAAAAAAGTGGGGAAACCAAAAACAGAAGGAAAGCTTAAAAAACCACTATAGAAGGGGGGGGGTTGTCCCCGAAAAGAGCTTCAAATGACTGACGTCATCTCACTGGCACTAATGAACTCGAGAACACGATCGGCTGATCGCGTGTCATCTGCTAAAATGGAAGATACATCAGGCGACAGCTGTAGACGGGCGCGTAATGGAGTAAAATAGGGGGACTCAAGTAAAAGGTGTCTCACCGTCCACAGTTGAGAGTAGTGCAGACAGAGTGGGGGAGGATCGCCGCATAAAAGATGTCAATGGCTAAAGGGAAGCACAAGGAAGAGCTTTCACGTCCCGCAATTTATTATTGGGAAGTGTCGACCAATGTGCGTGCCATAAAAGAGCAACACGACGACATAAAACATTCCGTAGACCGGCGAAGGGAATCATGCGAATAGCTGGCCGAAGAAGAGAGACTGCAGCCTTGGCCGCCTCATTTCCACAGATACCAACATGTCTTGGGATCCAGAGGAACGCCACAGAGACGCCCCCCAAGTGGAGCAAGTGGAGGCAGCCCTGAATCCGGTGGACCAGAGGGTGGACAGGGTAGAGAGCTTGGAGACTGAGGAGAGAGCTGAGAGAGTCTGAACAGATAACATACTGTATCCGCTGATGGCGACGGACGTATTGGACAGCCTGGAGAACAGCGTAAAGCTCCGCAGTATAAACTGAACACTGGTCGGAAAGCCGAAATCGATTTGGGGTGTCGCCAACAATACAGGCACTCCCAACACCAAACGATGTTTTTGAGCCATTAGTGTAAATAAATGTGGCATCCTTCATTTGTGCGCAGAGAGCAGCAAATGCCCGACGATAAACAAGAGAAGGGGTACCATCCTTGGGAAACTGACAAAGGTCCGGAGCCAAGGCGGTGCTGTACCCCAAGTTGTCAAGAAAGTTTTCGGAAAGTGGAAGGAAAGAGAATATAGCAGTTGACGGAAGCGGACTCCCGGTGGTAGTAGGGAGGAAGGGCGGCCAGCCTGCCCTAAATCCTAGGAGGCGTCGAAAAAAATGTCATGGGACGGATTTGCAAGCATGGAAGACAGATGGCTAGCATAAAGACTCAGAAGGACAGCTCGCCGATTGGACAGCGGAGGTTCAGCAGTCTCAGCGTAAAGGCTTTCCACGGGGCTGGTGTAAAAAGCTCCAGACACTAAACGTAATCCACGGTGGTGGATAGAGTCGAGACGCCGAAGAATAGACGGTCGAGCAGAGGAGTAAACTATGCTGCCATAGTCTAATTTCGAGCGCACTATGGCGCGATAGAGGCGGAGAAGGACCACTCTATCCGCTGCCCAGGAGGTGCCATTCAGGACACGGAGGGTGTTGAGGGATCGCAGACAGCGAGCCGAAAGATAGGAAACGTGGGAGGACCGGCACAGTTTTCTGTCATAAGACCCAAGAATTTAGCGACGTCCGCGAACGGAAGGTTGACAGGGCCTAGATGTAAGGAAGGCGGAAGAAACTCCGTACGACGCCAAAAATTAACACAAACGGTCTTACTGGGAGAAAAGCGGAAGCCGCTTTCGATGCTCCAAGAGTGGAGGCGATCGAGACATCCTTCAAGACGTCGTTCAAGAAGGCTGGTCCGTTGAGAGCTGTAGTAGATCGCAAAATCGTCCACAAAGAGGGAGCCCGAGACATCAGGAAGCAGACAATCCATTCTTCAAATGAGGAGAGCGAGCAGGCCACGCCATGCGTGCAACATCTTCCGTTTCCCAAAAAAAAAAAAAGCTCAACTACCCGTATTCTATGAGCCGAGCATTATCGTCCATAAATATGGAGTCTGTGGCCCCTCAGCATCTCGCAACAAACGCACACGAGATTCCAAGATCTCCTCACGATACCTGACAGCAATTAAATCTTGCTGATTTACCCGTACAATTTCATGAAGAAGTGTTCGAGTGGTCAACATAATCCCTGCCAACACCATTAGTGATCCTCCTCGATACCGGTCTCTTTCCACAATGTTTGGGTCCCGAAATGGTGTTCTACGTGCACTACAGATGCGAATCCGTCCAGAATCACTCTCCAGACTAAATCGGGATTGATCTGTGAAAAGGACACTGGCCCACCGTTCGACCATGCAGGTGGTATGTTGACGGCTCCCCTCTAGACGTTCCCTTGTGTGAGCACACGCCAGAGACAAACACACAGCAGGTCTGCAACGATAGGGCCATTCTGCTGAAGCCTTCTCCACACCGTCTGCCTCGATACAACACGTCCAGGGTATGCTGCGAGGTCAAATGCCAGTTGCAGTGCGGTACTAAGGCGCTACTGTCGTCGCCTTACAGCCAAGTAACGGTCCACTATTTCCGATGTCACACGAGGTCGGCCCTGCCCTGGTCTTTGGGAAACAGTTTCGGTCTCTATAAACTGCTGCCACATTCGAGAAACAACAGAGCGATTCACATTAAGCCATCGGGCCACATCAGTTTGTGACTGTCCTGCTTCCCTTCTTCCTATGGCCCTCCACAGCAGAGTGTCTGTAGGCGTCTTCTCTGTGTCATACTGCACCGGCTGTGATTGTGTACACAGCGATTGTGGATGTGGAACTACCCCGTAAATACAACCCCGCTTGATAGGTGCCATGACGTCATTGCTGGCGTGGTTGTCCGTTGATCGGAATACCATCTTCCGTGCAGAACACCATCGTAACTACATCTGTTGACAGCATGTATGATTATATCGTGAATTCAATGCGCGGAAATAGCAGTTGTTGCTTTAATTTTGGACATCAGTGTACTTTAACAGTCTTTAGAACATCCAAACGAAGGTTAATTTCAGCGGAATACCTCCATACTTGGCACAAATATCAAAACGCTTAGGTTCTAGATGATGCTGTACGAAGCTAAACTCCAGCAGCATTTGTCACTATGCCGATTTTAGCTGACTTTTTTAATTTTTCGTAAAGCTTAGATATAAATACAAAAAAGAAAAAGGTTTTACAATAATTCAAGTAAGTTTCAGTACAGTCCTGATCACTTCGCCAAGCATTTTTGTAACTTATTTCAAGCTTCTAAAAATTCGGTTTATGAAAGAACAGTAGCATGGGAACGCTTATGCCTCAGGGTAAAGAGTCTTCTTGTGTTGCAAGACGACTGTAGGTTACAGCTGGAACACGTAACGGTACCGACAAAACCGCGATTGATTAAATGAAAGCAGAAAGGAACAGGTTTAATTCGTCAACAAGACCTTTATTTGGATGAATTTCGATCTTCTGAGACATTCTTCATTATTGCGAGACACAAAAGTACCAAGGGGCTTACTATTCTGAGTGATTTACCTGTTTGTATCTTCAGTGAACAATTTTGACCACGCTCTTTACCGAGTGTGAACGAGCTTTTTGTTTCTTCGTTGTTTTTCAATCTTGTTCTTGTTCACAATACTAACATGAATCTTGCACTACTATCAGCATGTCTTTTGCAGCAAATTTAATGATCATTTCTCCGACTTGGACTCGGCATGACCACCGCCCCCCCCCCCAAACCTGTGCCAATAGAGTAGCGATGGACGAGTTGAAACAACTGAGCTAGTGAGAGTGGCTACAATGTAGGCGACATACAAGGTGTAGATCGCGGCCGACATCGTTTGCAAAGGAAGGACGAATCTGGAGGAGGACTAAATTCCCGTTGCTGTCGGATCCAAAGAAGATGCCGCAGGGTGAACATTAAGAGTCCTCCCCAATGGACTCTTCCAACTCCATTACGCTACACGCTGCATCCCACCGACCTCGCTCATCGATTCTATGTGCGCCGAACAAGCAGTGGCGATAGGAACAGCGAAAGAATCTAACACTAGAAGTTATTAAATTACTGATTAAGTTTATCCGAAAACGGACTCCAAAGATGGGGAAGTAATGTTTAAACAATGACAGCATCAACACTGGACAAACAATACACTGAGGTGACAAAAATCAAGGGATACCTGCTAATATCGTGTCGGACCTCCTCTTACCCGGCGTAGTGCAGCATCTCAAAGTGGTATGGACTCAACAAGTCGTGGAAGTTCCCTGTAAAGATACTGAGCCATGCTGCCTCTGTGATGATGATAGCCACCCACAACTGCGAAAGTTTGGCGGAGCAGGATTTTGTGAACGAACGGACCTCTCGATTAGTCCCATTAATGGGATTCATGTCGAATTATCTGGGTGGTCAAATGATTCGCTCGAATTGTCCAGAACGTTCTTCAAACCAATCGTCAACAATTCTGTCCTGGTGATAAGGCGTATTGTCATAGCAATATGAAGTCCATAAATGGCTGTAAATGCTCTGCTAGTAGCCAAACATAACCATCTTCAGTCAATGATCGGTTCGGTTGGACCAGACGATCGACTCCATTCCATTTAAACACAGCCTAAATCATTATGGAGCCACCGACAGCTTGCTCAGGGCCTTATTGAGAACTTGGGTCCCATGGCTCAATGGTTCAATGGCTCTGAGTACTATGGGACTTAACATCTATGGTCATCAGTCCGCTAGAACTTAGAACTACTTAAACCTAACTAACCTAAGGACATCGCACAACACCCAGTCATCACGAGGCAGAGAAAATCCCTGACCCCGCCGGGAATCGAACCCGGGAACCCGGGCGTGGGAAGCGAGATCGCTACCGCACGACCACGAGCTGCGGACAACTTGGGTCCATGGCTTCGTGGGGTCAGCGCGACACTCGAACCCTAACATCAGTTCTTAACAACTGAAATCGGGACTCATCTGACTAGGCCATGGGTTTCCAGTAGTCTAGGGTGCAACCGATATGTGCACGAGAGCCCAACAGAGCCGCTCCAGGCGATGTCGCGCTGTTAGCAAAGACACTCGCGTCGATCTTCTATTTCGATAGCCGATTAACGCCATATTTCGCCGCACGGATACGTTCGTAGTACGTCCCACATTGATTTCTGCGGTTATTTCAAGCAATGTTGATTGCCTACTAGCATATTAGCACTGTGACAACCCTACGCAAACGCCGCTGCTCTCGGTCGTTAAGTGAAGGCCGTCGGCCACTGCGTTGTACGTAGTGAGAGGTAATGCCAGAAATTTTGTATTCTAGGCACACCCTTGACGCTGTGGATCTCGGAATAATGAATTCCCAAACAATTTCCGAAATTGAATGTCCACTGCGTCTAGCTCCAACTGCCATTCTGTATTCAAAGTCTGTTAATTCCCGTCGTGCGGCCGTAATCACGCCGGAAACCTATTCACGTGAATCACCTGAGTGCAAATGACAGCTTCGCCAATGCACTGCCCTTTTATACCTTGTGCACACGATACTACTGCCATCTGTACAGGCGCGTATCGCTATCCCATGACTTTTGCCACCTCAGTGTAGATGTGTTGTTTTCATTTTGATTAAATTAGACACGGTATATTTAAGTGAGTTTGTATTTCTAGTGATAGTGCTCTACACAGGACGTCTCAAAATTCTATGCTCTACTAATTTAATGTTTATTTTATTTTACTTTTGGGACATTAAGTTAGAGCAAACGAGATTAAAGAACTTTTCAACCTAACCACACAAACAATCTCAAGTATCAGTCAACTTCCGTTGTCTCCTAGACAAGAGGCAGTTAGGTTTCGGGATGTAGTATACGGAGAGCATCTTTTGTGCACGATTAACCAGCCTTTGCTATCTGCGTAGGATATCCGGAAAAGTTTCTCCGCTCTACCAGTTGGCGATCACATGCAATCGATCACATAATACTGAGATAAACTTGTAAACGAAAAAAAGATGAAGAACCTACGAAGGACGTTACAATTGCAACGGTCTTGTGATGCTGACGTGGAGTGGACCAGAGGCATGTAGTTCATTTTAGAGTAGTGCTTGTTCCCGAAAAGTTATTACACCGCGAGAGGCAAAGCGGAAAGCGACAAGGGCCAATTCGGACCGTAATTAAGCTTCTAGTTTTTCTTACTGTCTTTGAGGTAGGAAGGCACGAACAGTTCGGAGAGTAATCAAACTTTTAGTTTTTCCTGTTGAATATGAGGAAGGATAGTTCACTATCATTAAAAGCAGCACCCATTCACCACGCACTGGTGGATACAGGTCTCTTCCAAACTACTCTACTCATTACGTTCTTCATTTTTTTGCAGTCATGTTTGTTCTACTTGTTCTTATGACGCCGATCCGTCTTCCACGAAGTCGTTCTCTACGTATTTTTCTTATCGCGACCAATCCAAAGCTAAATCGCTTTAATCCACCTCCCATCATTTCGTTTCGCTATATGGCCATGCCATCCCCATTTCAGTTTCGTCACAGTCGCTACCACGTCAACTCCCGTCTGGTAGCCTCTGTTTCTTTCTTTGTCCCTTCATGTTTTCCTCAACATGCATCTTCCCACTGTTCGGCGGAGAAACCTCAATTTTTGAAGTTTGCGAATTAATGTCTATTTTTAATTTCCGTCGATTAGTAATGACAGAATATACTAAGCATTGACTTTTTCGTTTAAACCATGTTGCAGATTTACTTCTGAGTACACCATTCAGTGCCGGCCGTTGTGGCCAAGCGGTTCTAGGCGCTTCAGTCCGGAACCGCGCGACTGCTACGGTCGCAGGTTCGAATCCTGGCTCGGGCATGGATGTGTGTGATGTCCTTAGGTTAGTTAGGTTTAAGTAGTTCTAAGTTCTAGGGGACTGATGACCTCAGATGTTCAGTCCCATAGTGCTCAGAGCCATTTTACACCATTCAGTTTTTAAAATGGACTGCATGTTATTTTTAGCCCTTTCTTTAAATCCCTCCACTTGTTTTCAGTTGTCCTACGCAAACAAAGTAGTTTCTTCTCAAAAAATTTCAAAAGCATGTGTCTTCTGCTCCTGTTATTTTATCCGAAGTTCGCCACTGAAGACCACTTTTCCAACTTTGCGCCACTGTAGTGCAGAAGCCGCGCATTCCTAACCTACAGTGCGAATTTCTTTTGTTGAACAGGTTTTGTAACTTCTCTACAGACCTTCAGTTTCGTCATAAGGTTGCGAGGGTGTTGAGACGTAAACTCCTACTATCTCCAATGAGTACCTTTCATTTATTTGTAAAAAGGAATACATAAAGTGCAACTTTTTCCTTTCGACATGGGAAGAACCTCGTCTGCCACGTCTGCAGCTTAGTAGGAACTAGTGAAGTTACAGTCCAACTCTTTAGCGATTTAATCCCGTGAGTCGAACAAAAAGGGGCTGTCGATATTTCAGTGAATCAGGTGTACCTGGTACCGATTCTTTTAATCAGCGCAAAGAACTGCAGGGCAGTTAATGACTCTTCACGTGAAGCCTCTCAAGAAAGAAAGCGGACCATACAGTTCGCAGCGTAGAAACCAGCGAAAATATAGAGATGAGGGAAAGAGCCACAAAAACCTACGTAAACCAGTCATAGCCTCGTCTACATTCGAGCAAATTAATGTAAAAAATGTTAACTTAAAGGCTCATTTCCTTCACTGGAATAACAAATTGCAGAAACTTATACAAAATACTATGTATATTCTTAGAAATTGTAATTCTGAACGAATGAACTTGGAAAGAAAATAATGAAGACAAGGCCAAAGTGAAAAACATGGCTCTTAGCACTATGGGACTTAACATCTAAGGTCATCAGTCCCCTAGACTTAGAACTACTTAAACCTAACTAACCTAAGGACAGCACACACATCCATGCCCGAGGCGGGATTCGAACCTGCGACCGTAGCAGTCGCGCGGTTCCGGACTGAAGCACCTAGAACCGCTCGGTCACAACGACCGGCCAAAGTGAAAATGTTATGAAATGAAGAAGTGCCTGCTTTGATCCAGCAATGATTGTTTCTTCAATATACTCTGTACGGTACAATATTGTTGGAAAAGTTTCCCGCAAATATGTGACGGCTTCCTTTCTCGAACATTAAGAATTTTTGTTTCATCTTCAATGAACTATGCGTTAGTAACTCATAAAAACAGTAAACTGCACGAAGCCACAACGGCAACACTTCAGAAGATGACTGTATCATTAAATAATTAAAAACGTGGGGGATATTTTTATGCGTAACAAATTTGAGTATCATTAGACACAGGATAGTAAAATAGTCGCGAAACGCGTGTCTCTCTGTATTTATTGATCCGTATCTGGTCTCCAACTGTGTAAAGCACATATTTATCACAACTGTTCAGTAGCTCTATTTAAAACGCAGCTGTATACCGAAATGTGACGAGAAAGTAGTGACTTCAGTCACGGTAACAACTGAATTACGTTCTACACAATTGTTATCTGTGAAAGAGACAAAACAATGAACACAAAGAGTAACCACAAACAATCGGGACGAGAAAGTGAGACGAGGAATCTCTTAAGCATCCCGTTGAATGCACAAAATCCGGGCTCCGCTCTTACAGGCAAGATGAACTGACGAAGGCAAGATGAACTGACGAAACGCTGGACAGAAGTGTGCCTCCTCTCGGCACAAAGTCTGTGCAGAAGAATTACATACTTAATGGTATAACTTTGTTGTTACAATAATTCAAAGAGGAGGAAGAGGAAAAGCGAAGAACACAACTCTTTGCTCCCAAAGGTTGTGAATACTTCGGCGAACAATTAGCGAGAACTTTCAACACACCAGTGTTTTTGCTGGGAACTTTCCTTTGAATAAATTGTTTGTTGATCTCGAGGTCTGAAGAAGGGGCGGCTCCCTCTGTTATTCCAGCGAACTTGTTACTCGGCACTTGCGCGAATAACGGCGAGCACTCCTATCTCGCCGAGGGTTACCGCGACGTTCCAGTAAAAAGCAACGGCTTACTACTCCCCTTCTCTTCCAGCCCTTTTCCCGATCCTTCACTGCTTCTGGGGGGCCGTGCTTGCATTCACAATCTCTCCCGGAATGCTGAGCTCAACGACTTTAAGTAAATAAGCTGTGGTTCCGAGCGAAAATATGAGTAGTTCATTACACGACGCAAACGAAACGAAAAATGGAGTAGCGGCGTATCTCTCTCTCTCTCTCTCTCTCTCCCTCTCTCTGGATGAAAAACAATGGAATCGACGCCTTAGTTTACGGATAAACAAGAAATTTTGTTTTAAAAACAGCTGCGTGTCGCTGCAACCGTGAGCTGCGTAATACAGAAAAGATATTAAAAACAAATGCCATATTTTGTACTTTCGTTCCCGTCGTCCTATCTATACACACGACGTGCAAAATGTGGAAAAATCAAGCAGCAATGTTTTTACGACGAAAATTATTGTTACTGCCGGCCGCTGTGGCCGAGCGGTTCTAGGCGCTTCGTCTGGAACCGCGCTGCTGCTATGGTCGAGGGTTCGAATCCTGCCTTGGGCATATATGTGTGTGATGTCCTTAGGTTAGTTAGGTTTAAGTAGTTCTAATTCTAGGGGGCTGATGACCTTAGATGTTGAGTCTCATAGTGCTTAGAGCCATTTTTTAATGTTATTCTTGTTCCAAATTCTGCAGGAGAGATTACTTACATGTTTCGCGATAACTGTCGTCAAAGCAGTGCGAAATTAGCCAGACTATTCTCTTGGATTATTTCCGACAACACAGTGGATTTATATGTGTAAGGATATCTCGTAAAACTTGTAGAGCGGACTTCGTAATTTTTCGGTAAGTATATGGTTTTTTTGTTCAGTAGTCTGATACACTTTTAGTCCTAAGATTGCACATAAATCAAGACTCACAACAAATGGATACGTATACCCGTCAGATGGCATATGTGTCCTACGTTCAGACGTTGTCCGCAAAGGAATGTTTAAAATGACTGGACACTACCGAATACAGACAAAATTATTCACTGAAAATCACAATGAAGGATGTTACAATAGATTTCGCGTATTACCTGCACTAAACCGCTAGAACATTAGCTCCTGCAACAGTTCAATAACTAAAGGATTTTTGTACGTTTCACGAAGAATCGCAGTATCAACAAGAAAACGACTATATATTATTCAAAGTTTATACAAATCTTGGAGACGAAATTAAGCTGCGTCAAGTACAAGGTATTTCTCCAAACACTTGTTAAGAATAAAACGTGTACTATAACATATTGATACGCCAGTCACCAGTCTCCTTAATTTGATGTCAATAGGTTAATGAAATCACACCTGCTATCAACGTTTTATAACAAAGAAACGAACACATAACTCCGAAATTAAATACGAGGGCAGTTCAATAAGTAATGCAACACTTTTTTTTCTGAAACAGGGGTTGTTTTATTCAGCACTGAAATACACCAGATTATTCCCCAATCTTTTAGCTACACAACACTATTTTTCAACGTAATCTCCATTCAATGCTAAGGCCTTACGCCACCTTGAAATGAGGGCCTGTATGCCTGCACGGTACCATTCCACTGGTCGATGTCGGAGCCAACGTCGTACTGCATCAATAACTTCTTCATCATCCGCGTAGTGCCTCCCACGGATTGCGTCCTTCATTGGGCCAAACATATGGAAATCCGACGGTGCGAGATCGGGGCTGTAGGGTGCATGAGGAAGAACAGTCCACTGAAGTTTTGTGAGCTCCTCTCGGGTGCGAAGACTTGTGTGAGGTCTTGCGTTGTCATGAAGAAGGAGAAGTTCGTTCCGATTTTTGTACCTACGAACACGCTGAAGTCGTTTCTTCAATTTCTGAAGAGTAGCACAATACACTTCAGAGTTGATCGTTTGACCATGGGGAAGGACATCGAGCACAATAACCCCTTCAGCGTCCCAGAAGACTGTAACCATGACTTTACCGGCTGAGAGTATGGCTTTAAACTTTTTCTTGGTAGGGGAGTGGGTGTGGCGCCACTCCATTGATTGCCGTTTTGTTTCAGGTTCGAAGTGATGAACCCATGTTTCATCGCCTGGAACAATCTTTGACAAGAAATTGTCACCCTCAGCCACATGACGAGCAAGCAATTCCGCACAGATGGTTCTCCTTTGCTCTTTATGGTGTTCAGTTAGACAACGAGGGACCCAGCGAGAACAAACCTTTGAATATCCCAACTGGTGAACAATTGTGACAGCACTACCAACAGAGATGTCAAGTTGAGCACTGAGTTGTTTGATGGTGATCCTTCGATCATCTCGAACGAGTGTGTTCGCACGCTCCGCCATTGCAGGAGTCACAGCTGTGCACGGCCGGCCCGCACGCGGGAGATCAGACAGTCTTGCTTGACCTTGCGGCGATGATGACACACGCTTTGCCCAACGACTCACCGTGCTTTTTTCCACTGCCAGATCACCGTAGACATTCTGCAAGCGCCTATGAATATCTGAGATGCCCTGGTTTTCCGCCAAAAGAAACTCTATCACTGCCCGTTGTTTGCAACGCACATCCGTTACAGACGCCATTTTAACAGCTCCGTACAGCGCTGCCACCTGTCGGAAGTCAATGAAACTATACGAGACGAAGCGGGAATGTTTGAAAATATTCCACAAGACATTTCCGGTTTTTTCAACCAAAATTGGCCGAGAAAAAAAATGTGTTGCATTACTTATTGAACTGCCCTCGTATTTCTGGCACTGACAACATGTTCTAAAACTGTGCCTTGAGCAGTCATTTAACATGCGACTCAGTGAATTCATGTGTCTGTATAACATTGTCTAACAATAGTGAGTGCAAGATGTGTTAAGTCTCCTAAAAAATTTTGCGTAATGCATCGCGCCATTTTACATGTAATTATTCTGGTTACTTATGACCGCGTGTTGAGGCGAACATGCCTTCTCCAATTCCTCCTGCGTCAGTTTCGTTTCAGCACTTTTTCATTTTTTGTCTTCGCCTTGTTAGTCTTGTCAGTACCAGCCAAAATTCCATCCTGTTCCCCTTCATGACAATGTTTTTCTTTTCTTTTTTTTCGAAACTGTTATTGGTATCATGGACACGACAACGAAAGAGCTCCATCGAATGAATAGCGGCACTGCATTTACATGATCAGAAGGCAATTTATGTTCCACGTGCTATCGCAGGCACAGCTGGCATCATTTATTTTGTCTGGAGTCCCATGCAATCTAACTACGGCACTAAGTCTCCTCCCAAGAACAATGCAATAAAACGATCTTTTTCCCTCTCTCTCGACTCTGCGTGTCACTGTCGAGAAACCTTTTTATCCTGCAGTTTCTCTTTCGACGTTTCTTTGTTTTGTCATATATTAAGGCCCATAATGCTCCTTAAAAACGATTTTGTTGTTGTCTGTATCTATGTTGCTAATATTAATAAAAAAACTTATAAAAAAGACAAAACTGAAAACGCGTTTGGAAGGAGAAAACATATTAAGGTTTAACATGCTACCTACGACAAGATCATTATAATCGGAGCACAAGCTAGTATTGGGCAAGGAAGGGACAGGAAATAGACCACGTCCTTCTTAAAACGTTGGAGACAAATAACGAGCATAGCTAGGGCCACATCGCTGTGTTCAAAATACCGCGCCCAGGTATACCTCAGGCCATGGTTTTCTCAATACACGAGCGACCTATCGCTCGAAAACTGGACTCATTTTGTATGACAACAATATACGGGCGTGCCGGTACCTGTCCCTTGAGAGCTGGTGCCTTCTGTTAACAATTTCTAAAATTATTTCGAAATAAGCATCAGCGAAAGTAACATCTGCTGTAGCGAATGGATGATGCAATCTGCGATAGCCCTGACGTAATTTCGCGCATGTACTCGTTAGATTTCGCAGTGTGCTGTAATTCTGCTAGAAATACGTCACGTCTGTTGAGTGAGTAATAAATTTTGGAAGTTTAAGGACAATTACACTTTCTGTAATCATTGTTTCAAAGTAAATATGGAAAAGAAATTTTGAAGCTTGGTCCTTTTTTAGTATGTGTGATTCTTGAAGATATGCCAATTACACAGGTGCCAGTAGCGCTTTAAGTAACTGCATAAATGGCCGGTCTTCTAGTCTCGAGTCAGCCTACTTATCTGAGTAGTCAGTGCATCTGAGAGCCATGCAGCGGGCGTGGGTTCGATTCCCAACCAAGTCGGAGATTTTCTCCGCTCGGGGAGCGGGTATTGTGCTGTCCTCATCATCATTTCATCATCATAGACGCCTAAGTCGTCCAGTGCGGCGTCACCTGCAAAGACTTACAACTCGGCGGTCGAACTACCCCAGGTGGGGTCTCCCGGCCATCAATGCCATACAATCATTTCATTTTCATTTTCATTTTGGCCCGACATTCCTCTAAGTGGCTGGTCTTCCATACCGGAATTTGCGCTCTGATTTACGGAAACCACCGAAAACATAAATCTAGATGGCTGGACGGTTATCTGAACGGTGTACTCCCGAATGCGAGTCAGGAGCCTCAATCAGTTCACTACCTCGTTTCGTTGCCTAAGGACACGGTGTCATGGAGCGACAAGCTTCCTCAACGTGCTGTTTGAGATCACCTGTTGTTGTGAGTTCAGTGGCATAAACACAACTTTTTTTCTTACCCCCACAAAATCGGGCGACTGTGTGTCCTAACCATCCTCAGCAACGTTTCCACGTACTTTTAGGATGTTTATCCCATTTTTATTTCACTTCAGAATCCCTGAAAGTCCGAACCTCATTTCTTTGCACATTCCGACCCGCCTTCTTTATAGCAGTGTAAGGATAGATGCTACAATCTAAACGAGAATGAAATGCAGACTGTACATCTCGTCAGCAGGTCACTAAGATGGCGTACTGAGTTGTACACTCAGGAAAACAGGCATTCGTTTGAACGCTTCTGCACCAGAACATCCTTCCAGCATTAGAACATCGTTCAGAACACAGCCAATTATGTAGAGCATGTTGCATCGACCCATAAAACTTTGAATAGATAAGTAGAATAGATAGAAATTTGAACAAATTGATTTGCACACAGCTTACTTAAATACATTAGGTACACGACAGAAAATATTATTAGAGTTTAATCATTTATTCACAACGTTTACAAGTCGTCGTCCATTCTCACCAGACTCGGCTGTTGCTCGTTCAGCTGTGTGTTGCATTCTAGCTGTCGTCTTTACAGTCACCTCAGCGGTTGCACGCGCAGGAGAGATGTCAGTGACCGGCGGGTTGCCGGCGAGCAGGGGCGGCCGTTGTCTAGCATCGCGTGATCTCGCGCTGGTTACTGGTGTCCTCGGTTCCACTCCGAATTCTATGATAACCCTTGATGACCCGTCGACAACGTACTTGGAGTCGGCAGTCGTGTGGTAGGTTGATCTCCCAACCAGCCTGGTAGGTTTCAGCAACCGGGAAGTGTCTGGATGTCGAACAGGAACCTGACCCCAGCAGGCTGCGTTGCTGGTTTCCACGTTGAAGTTTAGTGCTGGCAGCACTCTGCAGCACTGTTGTGTTGTCGGAAGACAACCTGTTTCCCCGTCAGTAGACGGTAGGTAGTGAGCAGTGTGAAGCTCATCAAGTGAGGACCATCATCCCGAGTACAGTTTCAGCTAGTTCACAGTCTGTGCTGGAACACCTTGGACACAGGTTCGTTGCTGTAATCATGGAATCGGGTGCTATTACTGTAGTGCCATCAGTCCCACTGACCAACTCATGACGAGATCTGGAAGGCTGGAATATTTCAAGGGAGCTAGCGTGAGGTTACGACAGCATGTGTCCTCCTTATTCTGCTTTATTTACTTATCAGGCTGTTAACTGCTGTGTAGGTTCGTCACTATGTGCTCTTGTGTAAGAGATAAAGTTTCTTGCACCAAGTCTTACAGGCTAACGAATATGCTTGTCTCGCTTCCTTTAGTTTTCTGTCACAGACTCCTTTCCGTTGAATGCATATCTTTAGTCAGGTCCCAATGTGTCGACGTCCTGACCCACTTGCGAGATACTACTTTCACCTCTGATTTTGCCTGTACCAATGTTAACGAGTTTTAATAAAAATTTCTAATTTGCTACCCCATGTATTGTATGTTAACCGGGGGCCTGGAAACGACGGAGAGGCTCCGTCCCCGCTTGCTACCACTTACTTTTCTAACACTATTAAGAAAATTTTAATTCGTTGCTGTAACTCTCTGGTAAATAAAATATGTTACTAAATCCGCAGGAAGAGTAACGTTTCCTAAATATTTCTTTCAGTGTTAGAGAGAAGAAACACCTAATCTGAAACTGAAAGTGCGCATGCATTTTAGTCGTGCCAACGGCAAATTAACAATTAATTGTTTAGATGCCTGTTACCTGAAGTAACAGTGGTGCGAAAATATTTATAAACCTTACTTCCAGCGTTGAAACAGCAAACAGCAAGTCAAATAAGAGCGTGCAAGATTAGAAACTAGACTGGCAAGTATAGCGAACGGCGAGGGAGCGGAGGAAGGTAGCTGTTGTTTGCGACCTCGCCCGCGCCGCTGCCTGGCCTGGCGAGATATTGGCCTGCGGCACGGCAGGGCACGGCGGGTCGAAGCAGATTAGAATACCAAATTAAAACTGGTAAATAACCCAGATACCTGTGGAGCATGTATTACCATTAGGATCGCACTGAGGCTGCTATCAGCAACACCGCCGCTGAATGCAGATAGGCCGCAATTATTTGTCGCCTACTCTCTCTCTCTCTCTCTCTCTCTCTCTCGTGCACACACACATACAGGAGCTTGAGGAGGTAAATGCCGGGCTATACGGCCATCTACAGCGGTGAAACAGTAATTAGGCGCTATTACGTTTCAACAGACTTCGCGCGTTCGAAACAGCATTCGCCTATGGAGGTTATTACCGCTTCTGCGCTAAAGATTACTTCAAAGGAAACACAGCTGCAGAATGCAACGCATTTTATGCTCGTTATACCATCAATAGGTGCGAAGCAGTGTGTGTGTGTGTGTGTGTGTGTGTGTGTGTGAGAGAGAGAGAGAGAGAGAGAGAGAGAGAGAGAGAGAGAAGAGATTCACTGTAGATTCACCAAGTTTATGTGTGTGTGTGTGTGTGTGAGAGAGAGAGAGAGAGAGAGAGAGAGAGAGAGAGAGAGAGAGAAAGATTCACTGTAGATTCACCAAGTTTAACTAACTCCACGATTGTAATGAGCGCACGCGAAATGTGGAATTGCGTTTGTGTTGATCAGCAAGTGAGAGGAACAAATGCGCAGTTGGTTGCATGCCCATAGCCTACTCCTCTCACCGAGATCATTGTCCCATCCCGTCAACGCGTCGCAGTCAGCAGTTGACCCACGAAACACGGAATCGCAGATCCACGTGACGACCTTTACTTATCGCATCAACCGCGTTAACACGCATCCGAAGCTTCAACTCACCACGCATGGCCCGTTCCGTAATCAGCTAAGGATTACCGCCTCCGTTTCTCTGCAGCGATGCTATTTATGCAAGTATCCCGCATATACAACGCGTCGACAAAAATATGGAAACATCAAAAACACAACTCATTACCATGCCTCATATGGTTAACTACAGGTGCTGTACGGTTTTCAAGGTGATCTTCTACCATTTTTCCTGGAAAATAGCGGCAAGATCCAGTTACGATGATAGAGGTGAATAGCGATCATGCACCTTTCTCTCCACAGCAGATCACAAAAGCTCAATCGTACTAAGATCTGATGACTGTGCTGACCATGGGAGATGCGACAATTCGTCCGGTGTGCTGACAAAACCAACCCTGGACGGTGCGAGCTGTGTGGAGAGGGGTCCTATCGTCTTGGAACTCAGCCCCACCACTGGAGATTAAGCACTGTAACATTGGAAGGACCTGAGCAGCCAAAATCGTCACATAATCCTTTGCAGTAATGCGACCTTGCAAAGTAAGCACGGAGCCCATGGAATACCATGATATGGCTGCCCAAATACTTACCGCATCAAGGCCGTTTGCATCACTGATGAGAGGTTTTGGAATTCCAGCTCGCCCTGGAGCTCCCTTCGTGTTGTTTTGGTGCGGAAACGGATCGTGATTGGGGTACTCAGATCTACAGTGACTTTTGCACCCGTCATCCTCTTAAATTTCGTCACAGTCCTCTTCAGTGATTTTTGCACTCGTCATCCTCTTACCTTTCGTCACAAATCTATTCAATGACCGTCTGTCGCGATCACACAACACACATTTTCGTCCACGCTGTGACTTGGTGAATGATGTTTTGCCGCTTTCCCTGTATGCGGTGTAAATCTTCGATACGATGCCTCTTGAAACACCAAACACAATGGCTACCTCTGCACCCAGGATACGAGCACAAGCAATGGAATTCACTTAACTCCGCCACAACACACTACACAGAACAATGTTCTGACCACGACTGACAACTGCAATGTGATGTAAACAATGCACTGGTGCCGTTCGTGGTCAAGTACAACAGAGCAACCTGCAGGCATGACTAGCATCTGCAATTATGTTCAAATATGCGTTTCTCGCGGTGTTTCCATGTTGTTATTTAATCCCTAAACGAAATAAACTTGAGTGACAGAGAATTTGTGTCGGACCAGGAGTCGTGTTTGGAAAGCCTAAAGAAGCTCGTGAGAAACAGGAAATCCACGTTCGCGACCTCATCCTGGCACGGTCTGTTATTACTCGCTTAAGAAGACAGTCAGCTGTATCGTTTGCCTTCAGTACTTAGGATTCTGTCCAGAGGCCTGCAATTTAGTCTACGACACCTGCGCAGAACAGTAACTCCCATTGTGCCGCCTAAACACTATGCTAACAACACCGCTTCGTCCAACAGGATTCGATAAGCCGCACATCGCATTAGCGAATTCTGCTTAGTAAGGCGGGTGGGGAGCGACAAACGTCGACACAGAACCTACAATTAAACTTTGTCATCTGCTGATGTGTCGCTTATAATTCTACAACTGTCTTCGGTTATTCACGTTTCTCATTAATGTACTGTTAACAATTACACACTGTAATTACTAAGGCCCGCATCTCGTGGTCGTGCGGTAGCGTTCTCGCTTCCCACGCCCGGGTTCCCGGGTTCGATTCCCGGCGGGGTCAGGGATTTTCTCTGCCTCGTGATGGCTGGGTGTTGTGTGCTGTCCTTAGGTTAGTTAGGTTTAAGTAGTTCTAAGTTCTAGGGGAATTATGACCATAGATGTTGAGTCCCATAGTGCTCAGAGCCATTTGAACCATTTTTTGTAATTACTAGGTATCTTCGACTAATCTGTACAGACCAGCTTCATTGATCGCCAACGGTCTTGCTGCGGCGCAACAATGGTTTCCGTCAGATTACCGAAGTTTCGCGCTGCTGGGTTTGGAAAGTACTTGGACAAGTTACCGCCCGGGTACGCCGAGCGCTGTTGGCAAGCAGGCTGCACTCTGCCCTTTTGAGGCCAATTGAGGAGCTACTCGACTGAAAAATAGCGGCTCTGGTCACGAAAGCTCACAACGGCCGGGAGGGCGGTGAACTGACGACATGCTCCTCCATATCCACAATCAATTACGCTACACGCCGATGATGACGTGGCGGTCGTTCAGTACCTTCGGACCTTTCGACACTTGTTCGAACGGGGGTTAGTTTTAGTTTTTGCTTCATTGATCGCATTTGAGACTAGACGAGATTTAGAAACACGACTGCATTTATGAATGGGGGATTCATCAGCAAACGTTATTTAACTATTAGAAAGATCATTAATTCGGCGGCAACACTGTAATCTTGAACAGGTAGGATATACTATTCTCATGATACAAGAATGTAAAACATATTTACACCATTTCTATGTCCCATTTTCACTGCTCGATGTCGATGAGCAAATGACGTAGTTAAAGCACGTCGATTCCTCATCTCAGTTAGGTGCAAACTAATGAACGCGGCAGAGAGAATGATCGTGTTTGAGATTTAATGCGAGCCATCGCACTATTCGGAAGAAAGCGGACGTTTTTCCTGTAAAGGTTAATGTTATCACACCAGTGAGGTCACTGGTAAAGGAGAACGGACTCACAGTTGTGCGAGAGAAATTCCGTACGTGTTCGATCATAGTCTCAGAATTCACCCGCGCCTAATTACAGCAGGCTGTCCCCCACGTTGTTCACTATATCAGAGGCAATACCAGCAATACAACTTTCGCCTTCCCATTCACTTCGTGTATAAACTGGTGCAACCCTGCGTCCCATTTCTTGAAACTTTCTTGTAAATGAGCAAGAAAACACGCCAGAATCATGTAATAATTACAGAGGAAAGACATCATCAAATGTGCACATAATTCAAATGTTTGCCTGCACATAGAACTGAAAGTAATTAATGTCATTTGTGCTGAACGAAGATCACTAGGCTGTTTGGAATAACGTCTCTGTGAGCTGAGGAAGATTGTCCGGAGCGTCACTGTTGGATCAAAGATATATGGGACATATCTTTTCCGAAGTTATGCAGACGTTTTCACAGTACTACAGGCGCGCTGTCACGTGCATACTACGAATAACGTACTGAATCTGTTCTCCCAGCCTTAGTGAACCACATATTATCGAGATCACAGACGTTTTGCAACAATTTTCTGAGGCACTGGACGAGTCACGTTGGCTAACGAGACATTAGAAAGTAATACAGCCGTTAGCAGACATGTGTCCGCAAGTGTCTGCCAGGCGCTTATATTTACGTCCGACAGTAAATAGACGGAGCAAAAACAGAAAATACTACACGTTATATCGTGTGTTTATATAGTCGATAGAGATCTTCAAACAAAATGGTTCAAATGGCTCTAAGCACTATGGGATTTAACATCTGAGGTCGTCAGTCCCATAGACTTACAACTACTTAAACCTAACTAATCTAAGGACATCACACACATCCATGCCGAGGCAGGATTCGAACATGCGACCGTAACAGCGACGCGATTCCGGACTGAAGCGCTTAGAACCGCTCGGTCACAGCGGACGGCAGAGATCTTCAAACCTCCCCAATTTTACCACTACAGAATAAACTGCAATTCGATCCCTGAGTTAGAAATGTGCGAAGCAAGTGCTTACAGGTTATTTGGAAAACGTATTGGTGGTGTTGAGCATCGACAACTTCCATCTTCCACAAAGTCGCTGAACGAATTTTCACATAAATCTATATAGCACATAAGTCACTCGTATTGCGATGCGAAATAATTGTAAGACTCAAAATTTCATTCCTCACTATTTCAGAAACTGGAAGATGTTTTGCCATAAGAATGCAGTGATAAACAGCTAACAATCAGGAAAACTTCTTTAGGATTCTCCGAGTATTCCCTGTCATAAAGTTTCAAGGAGTGAGATAGGAAATTCTCAAAATTCTAAATTCCCCGCGTGATAATTGAAAGGACACATCATTTATGGAAGAAAAGTGTTTTGAGTAGAATGCCCATGTGACATGTAAATGGTTTTGTCTTCCTCGACAAAACTATAGCAATAGTTACATAGGTGGAAATCTTCAAACCCTCAAATTGAACTGGATTATGTGGATCGCTCCATTCGGTATTTCCGACAGGAGATGTGATTCCGCATTTCACACTGCTCTGAGTATAACTCCCACCCTTCTGGGTGACTGTTGTACTGGCCACAGAACTTAAGCTACGAAGGCAGGACACTTCTGAAAATTTTGGATAAATGTTCTATCGAGAAATAGGCAACGGCCGCTCCATTCAATAGCGGAAGCATACTGAACTTTTGGCACAAAGGAATACTCGATGTTGGGAATTTAGGCATTTTTACGTGGAAAAATGCTGTGCATCACGAGTGGTCCTCATTTTAAAATTACAGGTAAGACCCACGTAATTAACCCAATGAAGGCAGAGATGCGACTGCAGTACTGGGGACGTCGTGCGGCGACAGTGACTATGCCAGCGACTGCTATCGTACCTGGACCGGCGAAGCCCGGGTAACTCTCAGTCGCCTTTCGTTTTCATTCCTCTGAGCTCTCCAACTGTCCTTACGATTTTGACTGGAGTTCTTCTCAAGACTTCGTTCCTACGACGTCCACAACTTCAGTCAAAGAGCCGAGCGCTTTTGAAACCTGTGTTTCTAGGGAGACTAATAATCGTCCTCTCTCTAGAGGTACAATAAAGATACTGGCGAGAAAGTTAGCCTTGACAGATACAGTACTGTTATTTGTCTCCCTCTGTCTGATTTACCACTGTTTAACGACGAAGTTAACATGAGGAAGCAGTCGGAATACTGGGACAGCAGAGACAATTACTGACTGTAATAAAAATATGGAAAAGAAAATGGGTTGGACACATATTAAGGAACTAGGACGGGCTTATAAAACCATCTTAGAGGGATATGTAGAAGGACAGAAGAGGTGAGGGAGGAAGAGATTTCAGATCCTGTGATATTTGCTGAACAGCAGCGTTGAGACAGAATTGATGGACCGCAAACTGGAAACGCAAAGGACCTGCTAAAATTGCAGAAAACTGATGGTGAATGCCGACATCTGTGTGAATGAGACCTCCTTCGGTCAGCGTAGAATTACCTTTCAGTGCCGTACCGTATTTCTGCATCGCGAATCAAAGTAAATCTCGGTATACATATGTCCGTTACCTGTCGGCTGCAAATCAGATTTCAGTGATAAACTTTGTGAAGTGGTGGTAAACCTACTGGGATGGGCATTCCAGAACAAGGCACGATGTATTTAATCCTGTATGCATGCAAATGGTGGCTTTTTGTCACACACAGCGTGCAGCAAATTTAGATGAACAAGCGGTTCGAATTGACACTGGTGCACTTTCGACACAGTAACTGTAGCGTCACTGTAGCGTCCTCCTGACATAAAAGCACTTCTTTAAGCACCAATTTTTGTCGTTTTTCAGCCAAATCGTGTTTGAGATGATCGTATAAGAGAACATAATAGGCTTCATTTTGGGAATCCTTTTGCGACGCCGTCACAACTGCATCATTTCTAATAGCCCTGTCGAAATACGTCGTGTACTCGTGAATTTTTGTACAGTGTCAGGAGGGACTGTCATGAACAGCATACTAAAAATCCTGACAGTTGGGGAGCGAGCGTTGGGGTGAGATGGTGTGGGCATTTAAAGGTAACTTTTTGTGTTTTTCTTGAATAATTCGAAAACCTCTTCTCCTGCCGAAAACGTTTCCCAATACAATATTAAACTACATTAAAGTTCCTACAAAAAATGACCTATTCATATTTTCTCTAGGACTAATAGTTTCGGCGTTGCAGCGAATGGAAAAGTAGTAGATAGTTAAAAAGTGTTTTAACGATACAAAATTAATGTTTACTTTTAAATATCGTCGGTTAAGAGCAAATATTAAACGTGTGTGCCGCGCGTAAGTGCGATAGAACCGTATTACGGGATAAATTATGTTCTGGGGTGTAACAGGGTGGAGGGTGGCGGAAGTGTGGGTAGATGCGCGAGGGAAGCTAGGTCGCGAGATTGTGTCGATGGACTTCCCTCTTTCACAGGTCTGCAAACTGAAGAGCGAAAAGGTGATTTCGTACACTATCTACCCCACTGCTACACAAGAAGCGACTACACGGTATGTCACGAAGTGTACTGACCTTTCCGAACCTCACCTTACGAATCACTGTCGACACAGTGCATAGGCACGCCCAGGGGATGCTTATTTTCCACAAAGTGCGTTAACACTACAAGATATACAGAAGGAGTTACTAATAATACTTTCGAGAGAAACGCATATATTCAGATCCTACGTAAATCTCTGCACACAGTTCAACACTGCTACAGGAAAAATCACTTCTTAGCCATCCTGTACGGCAGCTGTACTGTTCTTCTGGGAAAGGGAACTCCCGCCTCCACAACGAGCGCTGCTCGATTTTCAGTGTACGGGCTCACTAATAGCTCCGCAGCATTTGCCGTCCAGTTCTCTTACTTAAAAAGACAATATAACTTCACTGACGTCGTGTTTATACAGTGGAATTATTTTCAGTTTATTAAATTGGTACTTTTTGCAGGTGTTAAGTGAGCTTTTTTTTGTAAAATACTTTCCTATGGACGATGACAGAGAAGTTTTTAATTTGTAAGTGTGGTGTTGTCAGTGACTTACGTAGTGTTGGTGGGAAGGCAATTGGCCTGGTAAATATGACAGCTTGCTGCTTTCCATAGTTGACAGCGTATTGTGAACCCGTGTAATTGTGTTGCAGTCACTACGTGGTGAATTGATGAATGACCAGAAAGTTACTGCATTTCCCTCGCCATTAATTGTGTTTTGGTAGACTGCATAAATCGTTTCCATGCAGAAATAGCTGGGACTTGTAGAGTGGAGTGACTTACAACACACCCACAGTATATCTTCCGAGATGGGTGTGAATATGGCTGATGGAATAGGAGTGATCTTTCTCAAGTCTAGAACAGTGACCTACTGTAATGCACTGCTTGACTTAAAATATCTGGAGGTCTGTTAACACCCAGACGACCTAACCTACTTCTGCTGTGGGGCGATGCAATTTAAGCCCCTGGTTCTTTCCAAATGTTGGGAGACCTGCGGCTGGTTTGATGCACTTGACACCCCTCTTGCTGTGAAAAGCATTCCATCGACACTGTCGAATACGTGTTGACAGCGAGTTACATTTAGGACAGACTCTTCAGCGTGGCAGAGACTTGAGAGCGCCAGTAGTTGAGCATTTGTACATAATAGCTCACTTCAGAACTGCAAATTATTACTCGCTCAATAAACTGAAAATAACTCCACTAAACAAACGCTAGTCAGTGAAGCTATTTTGTCTTCTTCCATACGAGAACTGGACGGAATATGCTGGGGAGGTATAGTTGTGTCCGTGGATTGAAAACCGAGCAGCACTCGTAATGAAGGATGTTGGCCTTCCCGGAAGAACTAACAATAGATTTTTTCTCTAGCAGTGCAGAACAGTGTGCAAAGATTTACTTAAGTCCTGTACATGTGCATTTCTCGCGTTAGTTTTATTAGAAACTTGCCGTGTTATCGCATTTTGTGGAAAACAAACATCCCACGGGCGTGTCTGCACACTGTGTCGGCAGTGAGTCGTAAGGCGAACTGCGGAAAGGTGAGTACAGCTTCGTGACGTACCGTGTAGTTGCTTCTTGTGATGCAGTGAGGAAGAGAGAGTGCGGAATCACCTTCTCGTTCTTCACCTACAGACCTGTGAAGGAGGGAAGTCCATCGACTCAATCCGGCGACCTACCTTCGCTCGCGCTTCTACTCCACACGTCCGCCACCCTCCACTCTGATACACCCCCGCCCTCCCCGGAGCACAATTTATCCCTTCATACGGCTCTGTCGCACTTAGACGTGGTACACACATTTAATATTTGTTGCTAATCCACGACATTTAAAAGCAAACATTAATTTTATAGCGTTATAACATTTTTAAACAATGGCAGAGAGTATTGCTCCTGGAGGAAAATTTCAATAGGTTTTTTGTAGGAAATTTAATGTGGTTTAATTTTGTACTAGAACATGTTTTCACCAGGAGCAGCGGTTTTTGAGTTATTCAAGAAAAACGCAAAAAAGTTACCTTTAAACGCAGCACCCCTCCATCCAACGGTCAGGATGGTTAGTATGTTGTCCAGGACACTTCCTCCTAGCACTGAGGAAAAATATACGACTACTCGATTTTACTCCTGATCGACCTCGACCTTGTTTAGTCTTCGCTGAGTGGGTTGTAATGTGAATATGCTTCTACGCTTATCCCTGGCAACTACTTCATGCACGAATTTCAACAGACTCAGTTTAAATATTAGCACGTTCTCTGTAGACGTGTTTCTTAAGTCTAATTTATAGTGTTTGATGTAGGAGCGATGTTCTCGTACGGAGGGGACATTTACAGTATCAACTATCTCGTGTAGCTACGTTCTTTCGTTGCCATTACCTTAACTTTTTCAGTGAGTTCTTGTGTTGTGACCCAAATTTGCTGACAGGAGCACGCTTCATTTTGAGTATTTTTGCGATCACGTTTCAGATCGTGGCCCCATAAACAAACAGTCTTCGAAGGTGGTGAAGAACCCGTTCGCAATTCATCAGTTCTCATCTAAGAAACTGTCCATCCCTTCAAACCAAAATGTTTAACAGGAGCATTAAATGGAGACTGGTTTCATCTTTTCTGTCAGATACGTTAATGACATTAGTTTTCTGTCAGTAATTAAGTGCGTGTAGCTGCCTCTGAAAATTATGACAGAAGTGTTATATACAATGACACGATTTAAATTAATTTTCCAGCTTCTTATAGGAATTTAACTGAATTGTCACACAGCTCTTTTATAATAAAGATGTAATATCGTTGGGGTGGGTCTTAGTGTCAAACTTATTAAAGAAACATTGGAGACGGAAGAGGATAGAACATAACTAGCGTTTTTCAGAGACTGGGAATGCGCCGCGGAGACGCCCATGAACTTCGCGGATGTGTGTCCACAGCGCACTGCGGTGTCCTCCGCGGCGAAACCAAGCGAGTCAATTGACCGGAGCCAATCAAAGGGGGCAGTAGCGTTGCATTATGGAGGCAGTGCACCTGGTGGCTGCCGATCAGAGGCAGGCGGCCCGCGCGCCGGGGTAACACAATTACTGCGGAGGTGGGAGCGGCAGGGGGTGGGGGGAGGAGGGGGCGGGGGCGGGGGCGCGGCCTCGTTAGCGGCGCAGTCTGCCCATTACAACTCGCCTCCTCAGTTATTTTCGCAGTGTACGGCTGCTCGTTACGATGCACAGGCGAGAATAGCCGCAAAGCTGCTCGCTGTCACGCGGGAGCAGAGTTCGTCTCCTCAAATACTTCTGATGACAGATCTCAAGTATCTCGACCGAATCTTCCACTCGGCGTTAGAATAAAATACGTGGCAGACAGCGAGTCTGCTTGGAGGAACAGGACTCGAAGTCGGACGGGTGCCTTTCGCAGGCACCGCTCGTACCGCCTGAGCTATCCGAGCATTCTTCAGACGAGACTTCCTTCTGGCAGCAGCTCAATCTTATCGTCCTACTTTTGCACGCCCTGCTGGACAAGCACGCCAAAGAGGCAGCCGCTCCGCACTGCGCTACAGAGTGGAGGAGTTCAAATGGTTCAAATGGCTCTGAGCACTATGGGACTCAACTGCTGAGGTCATTAGTCCCCTAGAACTTAGAACTAGTTAAACCTAACTAACCTAAGGACATCACAAACATCCATGCCCGAGGCAGGATTCGAACCTGCGACCGTAGCGGTCTTGCGGTTCCAGACTGCAGCGCTTTTAACTGCACGGCCACTTCGGCCGGCAGTGGAGGAGTCCGGTCTCACTTCGTCACAACGGTGCCCAGAGAAGGTTGCTGCATCGTGGTTCAAAAATAAAAACGATTAGGGCTCAATATCCGGTCGACGACGAGGGAAGCGATTTACGAAAACCTTGGAACTCCTAACTCCGTCCTGTGTCTTAATCACTGCCGCATTTTGCTCGTCATCAATCTCTACTGACTTCCACTATATGTACACAAATTTGCTACCGTTATCAGTGAAACAGCGGGTCCTCTTTTCACTTGTAAAACGCGATGGTGAACAGAAGCAATTACCATGGACAAAATATAAGCTCACAACATTCGTGTCATGTCATCAGACAACGACAATAATTGGTGATATTTCTCGAAGTGGATTAAGTTTCCAGTATCACTGGGGATATACGAGTATAGAAGCTCTGTACCGGGAAACGGACGTTTAGAGTTGTATTAAAATATGTTACTAATGTTGTATACTTTCAGGTAATTGTACTTACGAAGCTGTTTTTCGTGACCGCTCCCGGGAAACGGCCGTTAAATTCTGTAGACATCAGAGATCAGAAATGAGCTCTACATACTCGCTTTAAACTCGTCACGGGTACTCAGACGTCATACCCGACCTGGCAGTTTCCGTTCGCTCACAGTCTCGACTCGCCGGTTTCCGCCTCAGCTCATTTAACCGAAAACTCTTAATCTGAGTCTGTTGTCGGTCACAAGTGGACTATACAGGCGCAGAGAGGAGAACGAGTACATGGGTGGTGGTGGTGGTGGTGATGATGATGTTTGGTTTGTGGGGCGCTCGACTGCGCGTTCGTCACCGCCCGTACGAAGTCCCAGTTTTCTTACAGTCCAATTTTTTTAAAGTCTGATCTAGCCACTGTTACGAATGATGAGGATGACGATGAAATGATGAGGACAAAACATACATCCAGTCTCCGGGCAGAGAAAATCCCCAATCCGGCCGGGAATCGAACCCGGGACCCCGTGATCCAGAGGCAGCAACGCTAGCCACTAGACCACGAGCTGCGGACGAGTACATGGGTCCGCAAGTATAGCAGAGGACTCGTGGCATTGTCGCTACCTACACAATCGCTGGATATGAAGATTATTATGTACCAAAACAGTACAAAGAGGGATCGGTTAGCAATGAATATTCTTCAAACTCGGCGGCAAAATTTCAGGAATGGATTCCTCATATAACGAGACGAGGAAAAGGCTTTGTCAACACGGTTCCGGAAATGCATAGTTACCGAGTAATTCCAGCACGTTGCTGTTACGCAGTGGACGCTGACAACGCTGCTTGTCGGAGGAAAACCTGTGACGCCAGTTACAAGTGTTACACAAGTAAGTAAATTGTGAATCAGTGTAATATTAACCTGAATATCCTTCAGCACGCGCGGACGAATTACAGTGATGGCCATTTAAGTGCGTAGCTCTCGGCGTACGCTCTTGGCTGCTGTTCCAGGTGAGAAGTTTCAGTTCAGACAATTAACTGCTAACTTTATTAACAGTGTATACTCTGTTGCAAGACGCCACAGTAGAAGATGACCACGAAAAGGCACGTATTAGCAGAGACAGCAAGCTTGATAGTTGCTTCTGAGAACTGCAACGCCAGTGGGTTCAAACAGGTTAGAGAGCTGCTACAGCAGTCCCCACTCACAAAAGGACTGAGGGCGGGACCAAGTGACGTAAAACACTGTTGTTCCTGGCCGTAATAGGAGTGGCAGCTGAAACTGTTGATAACAAGTTTCGAGTTTGTTCATGTGAAGTCCAGAAGCATTCCCATCTACGGAGTAGGAGAAGGGGAGGAATCTAAATGTGGTTGGCCAATGCGTCCTGGAGGTGCAGAGCGATTGGCCGAAGCCTGTTAAGTGCTGGTGGATTGGTGGGTATAGGAAGGGAGAAATAGTGTGCCACCACTATTCTTTAAAAACTCGTGTTTTTACATTCAGAGAGAGTTCTCAGTCAGGTCGTTAGGGCGCAGACTCCGTGTCGCTCGTGGCCAGCCTCGGTAAGCTCCGACATGCCTGTTTTTCTCACTTAGGGTGCTGCTTTCAAGTTTGAACTTAACATGCTGCCAGTGTTCGTTACTTCTGCTAGCTCTCACCCCTGTGGTTTCAGACACTGACTTCTGTTTCGCAACCGACTGCCTCCTTTTTCCAATGTTCAGAATTAGCTTTCAGTGAAGTAGTTAGTCTGACCACTAGTAAATAATGTTAATCAGACCCCTGAATTCCACGGGTCTCCTGCTGCAAGCATCCTGTCGATTCCCAAAATCCGCGACTCTCGTAGGTGTCTTGTGGCAGTGCTTGGCGCTGATCCAAGTCATCGACCTGCCTTCACAGCGAATTTGTCTTTCTACATTTGCTCCTCACCGCTTGGAAATTGCAGACTGATCTCAAACCTCTCCCCTCTATCCTGTGTAAAGACACAGATCACCGCTCCATGTAATGCTTTCCTCTACTTGAGAGCGCAACGACGGTCAGTTACGTACTTCTTTAATAGGCAATAAGCGTTCGCTTTCATCAGTACACTGTCCATTTTGCTTATGAAGTCAAAACATGGATAGTACGACTACAGGCATCACTTCCAGATGTAAATCTAAATACTACTGCCGTGGTTTGTGACGGCTAACATCTCCGCTTTGCGAGGCACTGACTGACCATACCTGTCAACAGTGTTGGCATCTTTCGTTTAGACTAGCGTTTCTATTCTCCATTATTTCTTTCACTGGAGATGACATTCGCATAGACACATTATCCAAAATCTCAAAGACGAGTGACCAGATGCTTGGGTGGCGACAACAACCGCGGCTCCACTACCTGTACTGAGCTCTCATTGTCAGTTAATTGAAAGGACCACAGCTAGCAGACTTTTCCGACAAGCGGATACAGCTGATGGGGACTGCGTTATTTCGTTTGAGTTGCGGCTCGGTTCTGATTGCGAAGCTGACGTCACAGCACAGACACTAAGTCTTCCTTTATTGTGTGAAACGCTCATAGGCTGGAAACTGCAGTTTGGATGTATTTATTACGAACAAATGCTTTTCTGATTAGCATGCCTTCTGTTGAGCTCATGAATTCCACTTGCCATTAATGAAACTCTTCGGTTAAAAAACGTTACCATTTCCGTAGTGCCGAAAGTCTCACTCGAGACAATTAATCAATATTACGAAATATTTCGATTCGATAATATCATCTGTGACAACGTTTTGGGATAACTAACAAAGAACAATATGTTGTGGGTAGTTGCTATCGCTGCAGTTCCGCAATCTGATGGTCTTTATTATTTTCTTCGAATAGTAGGTTCCACTCAATAACAAAACGACAGTTTAAGAATAGACGAATCTTATTAATTTCTTAAAAATAATCTTAGTCTCAAAGATAGATAAAATTTTCTCTGACAAAGATTTTCAATCAAGTGTACAATGTCAAATTCCTCACTTTCGGCAAATTATTAGTATAAAAAAACAAACAGAAAATGTTTCACCTCGACAAGTCGCCAGATTCGATACGCGAATTTTTCTTTAACAACTTGTACCATACATTTTACTGTTACTGAGGTTATTGGTACATATTTATCCACCTTGCTAGTATTCATCTTTGACAGGAGAGGCGGTACCGTGGATCAAACATTCCTTTTTTTAACTGCTTGTACACTGTACTGTTTGACTACGATATCCGAATGCTGTGTAAACGATGTACGTAACATATCATGAATGACGAACCACAGCGGGAAATTGCGCTAAGCTTACATTACGAGTGCTTATCGTGCTGGCCAATCGCATGCGTTTTGTCGGTACCTAGAGGCTTTCAACGCGGTGAGTGAAGACAGCGTTTCGTTCAGACGGATACTACTGGAAGTGTCGACTGTCGTCTCTGCCGAAAGAAGCTGACAGAACATGACGGGGTTATTGCTGCTGTACAAGTGATCAGCGACTAGTCGGGAAACGGTGCTTTCGGAGGGCAATCTAATCAAGTATATGAGGCACATTGCAGAGGCACAACATTTATCAATTGGTGTCATCACTCGTTAAAGGGAGCGCTTTGTCGGTGCTGCCATCTCTCTCCGTCTCCCGCCATCTGTACAGTTTGTTTGCAACTGAATCAGTTCATTTCACTAATTGCTCTTCGCGATATAAATATTATGGGTCTATCACAATTTACCCCATCTTCAAAATGAAGCTCAGTTAACTTAGTTTCTTTTCATTTTGTACAGTTACGATCGCTATACGTTGTTTCCTATCGGTAATAGTTCATTCCATTTGGTTTCAGCCAGGATAGTTCTTCATATTTTATAGATTTTCACATCCACACTGAAACTAAATGTTTTTTCTTTCTTCCTTTTCGTTTTTTCCCGAAGTCCATTCTTCACAATCACGGCTAAAATGGTTAAGAATACATACGTTGATAGTGTCTTTCTTATTATTACACTGCGAGGTAAGTATGTTAATAATCTGCGTTTGTTCCTCAAGGTTTTGTGTGCCAATTGCGGTTAGCCTTAAGCACGTCCACTGTAAATGACAATAATAGAGCCTCTAGCAGAGGACGCTGAATATGAATGAATATGAAAAGTGTTCATAACTAAGCCTAAGAAAAGTGTGACTGGAATTACTTCAGTAAAGACGACACAAATACTTAAAAGATAGCTAGTCAAGAAAATCTTTATAAGAAAATTTCGAATCTTTACACACGGCAGAATATGAAGAGTGGAGGAAACTCGAACATGAAACAGGTGAGTATAATGGTAAATGGTATTCATGCAATTATTTTGTATACTTTCATTCCACTGAATTTTTCAGTAGAGCAGATACGAATTAAATCAGCATTCACCTATCATACCACGTGCTCACTCGAGTCAAATGCTGATTGGTCCCTAGTCAATCCCTTGTTGTTTCACTTGGCAAAATAGCCAAAAATTTTAAAAGACTCTTTAACGTGAGTCCGGCAGTTTGAAACTGTATTACAAGTAGCTTTGTTAGTATGGAGTGTAGGCGCAAACCAGTGGCATTTCAAACGTCATTTAGATTTTTCAGAAAACATTCTATGCTCAGATTAAATATAAGTAAATTTCTTTTGATATCTTGCATTTTCCTAACAAAGTTTTTTGCTTCTTCATTAAATTTCCGATTATAAAGGTTAATGTGGACCCTAGACTGCACGGACAACCGAATACAGGGCTAACTGAAAATAAGCAAGTTTTCACCAGAAACGTCTATTTACTATATCCATAAAACATGCGACATGTCACATTCGAAAGCCCACCGCATTGGTTACGTGTTACTCGCCAGCGACAATAGTGGTGGTAAGTTCCTATGGGACCAAACTGCTGAGGTCATCGGTCACATTACTTAATCGAACTTAAAGTAACTTACGCTAAGGACAACACATACACCCATGCCCAAGGGAGGACTCGAACATCAGACGTGGAGAGCCGCGCGAACGTCCAGACCGCGCGACTACATCGGGTGGTCAGAAACAATAGCTTGGAAATAATCGATCTAGAGCTGCTATGGAAAAGAGTTAGGGAATTTGCGGCGAGGTTAGAGTCCTCGTATACAACTGAAGACAAAGTCAGACACGACGAAAAAATATTTCAGTGATAACCAATGCTGGGATTGGGACTCGTACCATCTTGCGGCGGCAAAACATGAGTCAGTTAACAGTGTGTTCTAAACAGAAATATTCGTTCTCACTGTTAATATAATATTGCAGGCTGCGTTTTTTATTGTTTCTAAGATTGTCGAACTATGCACGGTTAATCCACAAACTGGATAATCGAGAGTTTGCTGTAGTTACAATACTTTATTTTTAAAGCTGAAAAACTCATTTCTTCGTGGAAATGAATCTCAAATTGTTGAACAGCTTAATTATTTCAATTCTTTTCATTTTTAAACCCTATCTATTTCATTAAATTACAAACCATATGGCAAAATTGGGTATAAGTAAGTAATTCATCTTAAATTACTGCGGCAGAAGTGGTTTTATCGGAACCCGAGTCAAAGTAGGAGGCTGCATGAGAGTTTTGTTGGAGTCGAAGTCGGAGACGGAGGTGGTATTTATTCAACTAACATTCCTGAACAACAACAGCTCACTGCAACAACGGACTTCATTTATTTATATTAAAAATTTGCCTTAAGAAAATTACCTACGATTGCGAAATATAATGGAAATACGTATCTGTTATGAAAATAAAAATACGGTCGCTTAACTGGTAGTTTGGCTTAGCGAATCACATTAAACAGTGAAACCCGTACAGTATTAAAATAAAGACTTTGCTTTAATGTTGAATATTTGTGGTGCTGGCCTCTAGAGTGCAATCTAAATATGCTGCGCGTTACTGTAGCCCTTTCTGTTCCTATTGTTTATATTTTTTGTGACTTCAACAAGTCAGCAGCTCGGTCCATCGTACAGTGTTTTTCGTAAGTACCTCCGGTATTTCAGAAAACGACTATGCGAAAACTGCACGTCATACGGGAAATTGACGCATATCAGTGAATACAGCATCTCTTCAAGTTTCAATACGTAATACGCATCACTGAGTAACTGCAGAGTGCCCCCGCTAGAGAGCAGATGCGTCAGAATATACAGACAAATTACCAGCTCCGCAGTGTCGCATCGAATTAGTTGGCGCCGGCCGCGGTGGTCTAGCGGTCCAGGCGCTCAGTCCGGAACCGCGCGACTGCTACGGTCGCAGGTTCGAATCCTGCCTCGGGCATGGATGTGTGTGATGTCCTTAGGTTAGTTAGGTTTAAGTAGTTCTAAGTTCTAGGAGACTGATGACCTCAGATGTTAAGTCCCATAGTGCTCAGAACCATTTAAACCATTTGAACCAATTAGTTGGCGCCTGGAGACGGCAACCAAACGAACACAGCTCCAAGATAATCAGTATGAGCGACTTTAATGAATAGTACACCCGCATCGACGTTCGCCGCGTAGCAAATAGTTCCCATACTGAGCACCTTAATTGAGTTAAAAGCTTGAAGAGATTCTGCATCCACTGTGCTGCAGTCTCCACGCAGTCGCCTTCTGGAGGAGATGCAGGTGAGCACCTGGCTGGGGCACGGCCGGCCCCTCGCGCTCGATATGAGCGGCGCGCCGCGCCGGCCCGCCAGCGCCACACCACGGCGCGTTATTAGGCGGCCAGGCGGGCTTAGCGCGCCCTGCGCCGTCTTCCCCGCGATATTACGCGCCTCTGCCCGACGGCCAACTAGCAGCAGCGACACGAGCGTTCCCTGTGCTTACTCAACACGCTAAATCGAATCGCGAACGGACAAATAAAACGAGGCTGGTTTTCAGCCTTAACTTGGATCGCTTACGTCAATGCTATTCAAGGTAGCCCCCACCCCCCTCACTCGTGATATCCGCACGTCTTCCTTTTGCCTGTACAGTGACTCACTCAGCCAGCCAAGTGTTTTTCACATAAACTGCTTTGTTGTTGTATCCACCGCTCTAGAAATTCCACGCTAGTTTATCCTGTGCGAATCTCTTCATCTCGGAATGACTGCTGCAGTGTACATCCATTTGAACCTGCTTCCTGCATCCATCCCTTGGTCTCCCTCTACAGTCCCCCTACTCATAGCTGCTACCATTACTAAACCGACGCGTCTTTCATGCCTCGGTCCGTCCTTTTAGTCACGTTGTGCCATACATTTCTTTTCTTCCCAATTCCGTTCAGTACCTCCTCATTAGTTAAGTGACCTACCCATCTACTTTTCAGCATTCTTCTGTAGCGCCACATTTCAAAAGCTTGCGTTCTTTTCTCGTTTTAACTTCCTTATAGCCAACCTATTGCTTCCATTCATGGCTACACTCCAGACAAATACCTTTGAAAAGACTTTCTAACGCTTACTTTTATATTCAATGTTAACAAATATCTCTTCTTCGGAAACGCTTTTCTTGTCATTGCCTACATTTTACATCCTCTTCATTTCCGCCACCATCTGATGTTTTACTACCTAAACAGCAAAACGCACCTACTATTTTAGTGTCTCATTTCCTAATCTAATTCTCTCAGTATCGCCTGATCTAATTCGTCTATATTCCGTTATCCTTGTCTTCCTCCTGTTGATGTCCGCCTTATATCCTTCTTTCGACACACTGCCCATTCCATTAAACTGTTCTTGCAAGTCCTTTAGTGTCTGTGGCAGAATTACAATCTCATCAGCCAACATCACAGTTTTTCTTTCTTGTCTCATTACTTTCATTCCTTCTCCAGATCTCTTCTTTGGATTTCTGTGCTGTTTGCTCAAATTACTCACAGAATAACATCGGCTATAGACTACAACACTGCCTTACTCCCTTCTCAACCACTACTTCTCTTCCGTGCTCCGCGACTCGCATAACTGCCGTCTGGTTTCTGTATAAGTTGTAAATAGTCTTTTGCTCCCTCTATTTTACCCTTGCTATCTTCAGAATGTCAGGAAGAGTATTCCAACATCATCAAAAACTTTCTCTAAATCTACAAATGCTATAAACGTAGGTTTATCTACCTTTAACCAATATTCCAAGATAAGTCACAAGGTCAGTATTGTCTAGCGTGTTTCGACATTTCTCCGGAATCGAAACTGATCTTACCTGAAGTCAGATTCTTCCAGTTTTTCCATTCTTCTGCAAATAATTTGTGTGAGTATTTTTCAAAAAAGATTTATTAAATTGATAGTTCGGTAATATTCACTCTTGTTAACACCTGCCTTCTTTGGAACTGGCATAATCAAGTACAACCAAAATAAATGCAGACTGTTCGAAAGTGCACATCTTTGGAATCAAAGCCAGTTGCCGGATGACTTTCAATACCGCGGTGCTCCGCCCCATCCATTGTAACACTTCTGGATCTTCCTTCGCGAGCTGTCCACACTTCAACGCTGGCCACTTTCAGGCCACCCTGGGTGTAAGGAGGGTTCCTACGATGCCGCAAAGTGATTGTTATCTGGTCCTAACATTGCTTCATGATGCTCCCGAGGGGAAGTGTTGACGAAGTAGTGCGGCGTGCCGTCGCATCATCGTCCTGAAAGACGATCCCACCGTCATAACACTGACTGTACAGCTCAACAATAACATGAATAATCATGTCGCGATATTGTGCACCGCTCAAATGACCACACAAAGTGATGAAAGATGTCCGACATGAGTACATGCTACTGTTCCAATACAGAACTGACCACCCTTCCTGCAGAACCAGTGGGACTTTATGGCTGAGACGTATATTGGTACCTGCCAGTTCCACACTGTTCTGAGGAGGTCAGCCTGCATTCAGCAGTGAAGAGGTTCCGAAACCACTGCTACATAACAGGTATTCCCTTGCTTACCTTCTTCGCGCACTACGATCCTGGGAGGTTCGTACTACTGTTCGTAAAGAGCGCCTAGGGGCCGAGTGATAACGCCGAGACGGTGCCGCTGTCTGTGACGAAACGGCCGTCCCAGTTACCTTCGAAAAGACAGCGAGCAGTTCTGCTACACTCTCCCCGACTAATCTACGATCACTAATTCGTACATGGCGGTGGTGCTGAACGCGAGCGATTACTACGTGGCAGACCTTGAACATAATGTGCCTCACGATAGCGGCTGAACGAATGGATCAAGTCGCTGTGGCGGACGTCAGTTCGGCAGGCAACATCCGCGCTCACAGCCCCGTATGGCGTTAGCTGACAATACACGTACGAGCAATGCTTGAAATGACCCTTCTGCATCTATATGGTTTTCTGCAAATAACACTTACACGCCTGGCAAAGGGCTCTGCGAATCACATTCGACCTAGTTCTCTACCGTTCCTCTATCTAACAGCGCGGGAAAAAACGAAAGCTTCACTCTTTCCGAACACGCTCTGATTTCTCTAGGTTGGCGAACAATAAAGTATTTTCATATTTAAAGGCTAAAGATGGTGTTTTGAACTTTGTGAAAAGATCTCGCCGCAACGAAAAACGCCTTTTTTAAAATGATCACCACCCCACCTCTTATTATGTCCGTGACATGCTCTCCCCAGTTTCGCGATAATACACAACGATCTGCCCGTCTTTGGCCTTTTTCGATGTCTTTCAATCTCATCTGGTAAGAACCACACAGCAATACTGCAGCAGGGGACGGACAAGCATACTGTAGGCGGTCTCCTTAGTAGATCTGCTGCATGTTCTGAGTATTCTGCCAATAACAGTCTTTGGTTTGTCTTCCCCACAACACTATCTATATCATCGTTCCTATTTAAGCTGATCGTAATTATAATTCCTACGTATTCAGTTAAATTGACAGTCTTTAAATTTGTGTGTTTTATCGTGTTGGCGAAATTTAACGCATTTTTTCGTACTCAACGTGGATGACCTCACACATAACCAGAGACAATTGCCAATTTTCGCACTATACAGATATCTTGTCTAAATCATTTTGCAATTGGTTTTGATCTTCTGACGACTTAACTATACAACAAATGACAGCATCATCGGCAAACAATCTAAGAGGGCTGCTCAGATTGTCTTCTAAATCGTGTATAGAGATTAGGAACACCGTAGGGCCTCTAACGCTTCCTTGGGGAACGCTGGATATAAGTTATGGTTTACGCGATGATTTTCCGTCGATTACCACGTACTACGTATGATCTTTCTGACAGTAAATCACGAATTCCACCGGATAATTGAAGCGATACTCCATAGGCACGCAATTTGATTAGCAGTCATCTGTACGGAACGGTATCAATAGCCTTCTGTAAGCCAACAAATATGGAATCAATTGAGATCCCTTGTCGACATCACTCTTATTTCCTGTGAATAAAGAGCTAGTTGTGTTTCACAAAAACGGTAGTTCCTGAAACTGTGCTGAATGTGTAAACAGGCCGTTTCCTTCAAGGTAATTCAAAATGTTCTAACATAGTATATTTTCCAAAACCTTATTGTAAATCAACGTCAATTATATGGATCAGTAATACATCGGATTATTCCTCCCTCCTTACCTGAGCACTGGTGTGACCTGTGCGACTTCGTCTTATTTTATGAGGGAGTTTAGCAACTCTGTTTTAGTGGCACTGTCATCAGTAATATTACCACTGCTGTCGCGCAGTGAAGGTACTGATTGCGTCTTGCCGCTGGTGTACTTTGCATACGACGAGAACATCTTTGGATTTTCTACCAGAGTTCGCGAGACAGAGTTTCGTTTTGGAAATTATTGTCGAAGTTATTCAAAAGATCTCGCACTGAAGGTCACCCAAAGTTTTGAACTCAGTAAAACATTGCCAATCCTGAAGATTTTCTGTTCTTCCACATTTGGCATGGTTTTTTCACTGCTTGTGCAACAGTGTTCTGGCCTGTTTTGTTTACCATGGGGGATCAGTGACACTTCTCACTAATATTTATTCGGCATAAATCCATTCGAGGCATGATGACACATTAAACAGTGTTCCATTCACCATTGGAGAGCGAGTGGATTTACTTTTACCTCCGTCGCTCAAGTGGCTATTCGTAGTGATATTCTGTGGTCACAAAAAGTATTGATATTGAGGTTTCTAAATTAAAAAAAAAAAAAAAAAAGCCCTGTGCAAGTCGTAGTACTGGCGAAAACGTTTTATGAGCAGTTTATTTATTTTACCTTTGTCAAAACCGTTGCTAACGAATCACATCCACCAGAAACAAAATAACATGAAAGGAAGAAACAAAAACTCTATTTGCTCGTTCACTGAGCGAGACGAGAATGCGATAAGATTACACTATACGTAGAACAACAATCTACCTGCGGTGGTTTGCTGTTGACCTTCTCTGAGGTAGCACACTATATCACATGAATCTTCTATGGATTACCGTACTGAGCGGGGGGTCGGGAAACGTAAAGAGTGGAGTTTCATATCGTTGAAAGGGCTATCAATCTTGTATCTGATTGCGATCAAGGAAGTCCCAAGCTGCCATTTTATGAGACAAAATATTGATTTTTTCACTCCACGGCAGTACTACATTATGTAGAATTTTTCTCCTCTTTCCAATGTCAGTTTAGTGATGAAATTTCTCCTTCGTGATTTGAGCCACCTATGTATCTGTAAATGTTTACTAAGTTTCCAAGCTAAAAATGTTCCCGTGATTAGTTAGCAATACGGAAGAAATATGTCTTCTGCAGTTCCAATGAATGACCTAACGAAGCAACAGATGAAAAATTTATTAACTACTCAGTCCAATACTGAACTAATTCTCGCTGTTACTGTTGCAGTTATACGTATATGAATTCATCGTTGTCAAAAATATGTACAAGTACATGACAAGTGCGACGCTGAAAAGGAAGCTCTAGAGGATGGTGGAATCTGGTATTCTGATTTTCAGCAAGCCGGATTTGTGTAGATTGTTTTCAATTGCAGCACTTTGCTGTAAATCTGAATCATGGCCGTTTCTTTATTGCACCAAATATCGCTAAGGTAAACAGGTGGAGTAATTGTGATAAAAGTTATAAATAACAGTTCGCGTGATTCTTTTTAAAATGATTGGAGCTGTTAAGCCACTAACACGGGTTCGATGCCCGGCGACCTTCTCAAACTTCTCCAGGATGGGAAGGTCTGGTGCAGGACCCACTCAGTGTCGTGAGGGCAGTGACAGCGATAGTGTGAGCGCCCTACTGGTGTCAAATCGCCCGGATACATGACGTTAATTTGTTTTTACTCATAGGTGGCGACCTCGACCACTGAAGTAAGCAAACAAATATTTTTTTTCTTAAAACTCACAGTAGAAAATACAGCGTGGCGAGCATTCTTTGCCCCGCCTGCTGGCTGGTGGGAAGTATATTTCCCTGCGCTGCGAGGCCTTTGTTTCTGTAGAACTGTTTCGCGGGTAGCACGTGTTTGTTAGACGACGTAATACACTTAATTGAGTGAAAGTATTTCAGGTGAAATGGCGAAATACAATTATTCCATTTACGAATGATTCATAGCACAAGCAGTAAGGAGATTATTTCCAGAGGAATTCCCCAACGTTCAAGTTCGTAATCAGAGCACGATTCATCGCTTGAGAAATAAATTTCGAAAAACGGTGAGTGCTCTTGGCATGAAACATAGACAACGACGTACGGTACTCACAGAAGAAACTCATGAAAACGTTGGGCATGCTCTGGAAAATCCCAGAAAATCAGTTCTAAATCTTTCTAACCAAATGGGAATTTCCTATGAGTCTGTTCAAACGGCTAAAAATTTACTGGATTTACAGCGCTATAAAATAAATGCAGTGCAAGAACTTAAACCGTGTTTTGTGAATGGCTTTTGAATAAAGTGCATGGCGGGGAAAGTGACCCTCAACCTACTTTCTTTCCGAATACCTAAGTGGATACATTAATTCACAAAAAACAGATACTTGAGTTCTGAAAAGCCTGACATAATACACCAGGCACTCTTGCGTGATAAAAAAAAAAAATAGGAGTGTGGTGAACTATTAGCGGTGAAAGAATAATAGGCCTTACATTTTCCGAAAAATAATTAACAGTGAGAAATACGTGGGAAACACTTTGCAGCCTTTTCTTGCCAGTTTACTGAGAGAGAACGTGCCATCGCGACCTTTCAGCTCCACTCCGCGACTGCACATACAGTCAACTTCTCGTTACAGGAAATTTGTAACGTGTTTCAAGACAGAGTTATCACTAACAACATATGGCCTCCGTTAACGACTGATCGCTCTGTACTTAAGAAGAAAAGGTATAGTGTGATTTCTATTAAATTAACTTGTATGTTAGTGACCCGATTAACATCATCAGTTGCTGCGCACAATCGTAGGGGGATTATAAAGGGAACTGTTAGCCGTTAAAGGGGATGGTAAGTAGTCTGCAACACACCTCATTTGCGCATTTTTTTTTTTCTACGGTGTTTCTCCTCTCATCCCTGAGGAATCTAATTCATTTCCGTCTCTGACATTGAAGACTTCCTTTCGGAACACGAATATCTGTCAAACAAAGTAAAGAAATAAAAAGTAAATAAAATGAGAAGAAGATGGTTTGTGTGTGTGTGTGTGTGTGTGTGTGTGTGAGAGAGAGAGAGAGAGAGAGAGAGAGAGAGAGAGAGAGAGAGAGAGAGAGGGGGGGGGGGAAGGGAGAGAGGGGGAGAGAGGGGGAGGGAGGGGGAGGGAGGGAGAGAGAGAGAGAGAGAGAGAGAGAGAGAGAGAACGCTGGTAATAAGCAGCGCTAAAGAAATATTATCACTGGGAAAACAGGGGCCCAGTTGCTTTTAATGCGCACTTCTTTCCACTGCAGCATTCGCATTAATGAAAGAGAAACTTCAACAGCGGGGAAAAGCCTGGATGGCGCGAACACGCCTCGGTTATTGTCGTTAACTCTGACCTTTTTTAACTGTAGAAATGCGATTCCGTATCCATACCAGAATACAATGCGACGAACACGTGCCCGCAGAACAATCGCCAATTACAGAGCGTGTGGCCAAGCGCTCCAGTTAGCGCCTGTCTTGTACCAGTAACACATAAAGCAGATTTATTACGGAGACCCAAAGCGTTGCTCTCGGCACAAAAATGCGTAGAACAATGGGCAAAATAAAGGAGGCGAGATACGTGGCCCCAGGGGGGCGGTGTATGCGGCTCCTGAAAACGAGGCAGCGCCGCAAAGTAGTTCGTCTGGCTAATCTGCATATTAAAACTAACGCCACTGCGGAGGCACGTAGCTTAATTAGGTGAGATAATGAAGAGCGCAGGGCGCGCCGCGGCTGCGTTCCCAGGCTATCTGCTCTCACCGAGAACACCGTTCAACCGAGCCAGCAATAACAGCGGACCAAGGGTACAAGCTGATTTTCTAAACGCACAAATGTGACGCTACTGCAGAGGACGCTACAACATCTCGGCCGAGCGCATTTGTTTGTTTAAAAGCGAGTGTAGTATCAAGAGAGGCTGTGAAACAGGTAACTCAGAACCAGATTTGTCTGGTACGCGTGGCACCTTAGATTCGATTTCGGAGCTGTGTCTCATACCTCTTCGCTCATCTTCGACTAAGAAATGCTGCATGCAAAGAACGAAAATATGCTGAACAAAATGTCCGTCGGTCACAGGCAGAGATGAAGACGAGTCGATGGAAAGAGCATTCAGAAAAGGTACACTATATGATGAAAAGTACACGGACACTCTAGTGTAATGCGTTATTGATCACTAGATGTCACGAGAAGCGTGTAAAAGTAGCCGGGGTGTGATGAGTTGCCATTAGGGCAGCAGTAGCAGCAGAATGGGCCAGCCAAAAGAGCTCATTGACTTCTAACACGGACTAGTTACTAAGTACCACCGGAGTAACAGATCCGCCAGGGACAGTTCCGCCCTTCTTAAGTTGCCAAAGTCGACTGCTGATGATGTGTTCGTGAAGTGGAAACTCGAAAGAAGATCCACAGATAAATCAGACCAGGCATACGTGATTTACTGATGGACACGAACCGTCAAGCATCACGAAGGGTAATTCAGGCACACTTCCCTAGTGCCATGAACACGGAAGAGCAGTTCGAAAGATGTGCAGCGCTAAGCCTTGTAACACTGAGAACACGAGAGTGTGATTCATTCATCAGCGACGGTGAAGGAAGACTCTTAACCACTTTAACGTAAAAATACTTCGGAAGCAGTAAGTAGTGTTACGTCCACTGAGGTAACTACAAATTATTTAAGTTACTTAAATTATATATATATTCGTTGTTGTCAAAGTTACAGGTGCCTGCATGGATATCAATTGCGATTTTCAGTACGCGAGGTCCATCCGAAAGGGAAGAGTTCGGCGTTTCTAAGAATTTAAGCACTGTAATGCAGATGAGCATTATATGCATATAAAAGATACTGCAGATAGTTTTGCCTTATTGTAAACTATCTCATGCACATACAGAAATCTCATGCACGGACAGATGGTGTTATTCATTTCCTTCTTTAATAGAGCGATGATGTCGCAGAGTGTAGCTGCAGCGAAGCAATAGCCTTCGGGTATTCCTTAAGGGAGTTAACGATAGACGACGACTTAGAAGCGAATGGCGTAACACGAACTCAAATGGCTCTGAGCACTATGGGACTTAACATCTATGGTCATCAGTCCCCTAGAACTTAGAACTACTTAAACCTAACTAACCTAAGGACATCACACAACACCCAGTCATCACGAGGCAGAGAAAATCCCTGACCCCGCCGGGAATCGAACCCGGGAACCCGGGCGTGGGAAGCGAGAACGATATCGCACGACCACGAGCTGCGGACAACACGAACTCAAGAGCAAAAAGATGACAGTTGTACGCTTCATGGCGCGATAACTGTGTGGGTAATCTCCAATGCGTAGAGCGAACTACGGAAGACTACAAAATAACTCACTCACAAACAACAGGTGCTCCTTTTTTTGTGTCTATATGCGTAAGACATCCCTCCACTATTTTCCTGAATGCAATAACATTCTCTTCTGTGACCGATAAAAAACTTAAACTTGAGCTGGAAGCTTCCTCGAAGCTGAAGCTGTCCCTTAGGAACTATATAAAACGACTGGACAGTTTCCTCCATGCAGTGAATATACGCGCTGGAAGAACCGTTCTAAAGTCAAGCCCGTTTTTTCCCCGACGTTTTGACTATACTAATTCTCTTAAAATTCTAATATGGTTTACGTATTATTAGTTATGATCTAAAATTGAAGTATTCACTGAACAAAACAAGTTTATTTTAATTCTTGAAAATTTTGTTAACCTTCAAAATAAGCAAGGAGTTCCATCAAAGTACCAGGATTCTAAAAGTCTACCACCAGAGGAAAAGTTTGGGAATCCCCACTGCAGATTATAGTAGAAACGGAGTAACAAGCGCTGCAGTAAAACAAATAGTACGATTTCGAACGTTTAGGTACGCATAACAAGCAGAGATCTGCAGGTAATAGCTTCTTCTCATGAAACTTGGTGTTTCATAACATGCCAAGAGCTGAAAGTAAGACGCGGGAAGAATATTTTGTATCGTGGTGTTGGGTCTGTTTCTAAAAAGTAGGTGGCATATATGGGTACGAAATATGTCATTACTCACCGAAGTGGAGACAGTGTTCATAATCATACGTTTCACGGAATTCACAAGCAATTCAATAATAAGTTAACCTAATCAGGAGGAGGTCATTTTACACAGATCTTACATACCATGCAAATTTGTTAACTTTACACGCTACGTTAACCGTAAATACAGAAAAACCATCTGCTATCTCCATTTGAGTACTTACGTTCTTTCCATTCTTCGAGCAGTTGCCACTTGTGCATATTCAGAAACATTTTAAACGTTAACATAGATATATAAAGTAATTATTTTGGATTTTGTTGTTTGGTATTGCTTAACATATCTGTCCAATTAGTTAAGATGGCAAAGCCGAAAAGACGACATTACATCTCCTTTATATTCATTCGGTGATAGATACAAGGACTATCCTGAACATAACACAATAAATTTTAAATTCAATTTATCTCTTGTTTAATTTATACTCGCTATTAGCATCTTATAATGTTTTCACGGTCTTCCGTAAATATTTCAAACATTCTTCATTTAAGTGTTTACGTCCGGTAAAACGATACTATTCTTATGTGCGATGCAGCCAATAAAACACATAACGGCAAGAAAGCTTCGTGGAAACATTCTGTGTCACTTGGCAGACATGATCATCGCGAATGTTTTCTCAGAAAACTTTTTTTGTTTTTGGCAAAGATATCGTTTTTTGTAATGTACTGAAAAACTACAAACAATAGTTTGTCCAGATTTTTTGTGTGTTTTCTTGCAGTAGACAATCATTAATGCCCTAAAACAGAGGATATTGTTCAATTTCTATGTATTCATGTAACGAGCAGTATTTTGACGATATTCCGAAATTATTAGAATTCTGGTACTTTACATAGGCATCATGACTCAGGGAGCAAGTTACCTCACGAAAAATATGTTTTGTAAGTTGCTTTTTCTCAGCACTCAGCAATCGGCAGGAGCGAACGTAAATAATGTGTGGCGGGTCCATGATATAAGCAGCGTGCTCTCCGCATTGTAGGAGATCCCAGAGTTACCCCTAAGTTGAGTCTCAAAACAACATGCCGGCCAGCAAATTACACGGCTAGAAAATAAAACGTGCTCTGCAGTGTTCTAACATAAAATTCTATTCATTAGACATTAAACAGGAACCAGGGGACCCCATGCGGAACTTTCGCACTTTTATAGTTTTAAATAACGACAATATTTGGAATAAGTGTAGTTGTCGCGATAAGAGCAGATGTAGGACGGAAGAGAAAACATCTTTCAAAATGAAGCGAACGACGTGAAATAATAATCATGAGTTTATGATACATCCTTGTATATTCATTTCCATGTATTATTACTTGTAATTTCTAACTTTCCACCGTAATATTTACATTTGTCTGATTTTGAAGAGAAATTTAGTCAAAAGAACGAATATGACATACAAAGAAGTGAGTAAATGCGATCTGTATAAGCTACAACGTAGTGTTCGCTTCTTGCTTGGCATGTCACTAAGGTCACAATAACCTCTAAATGTATTTTGAGATTTTAATTGCACTTCGTACTTCACAATTCAAGGCGACAATGATAAATACGTTGTCGTTTCGGAAAGTATATTCGTTCAGAAAAGCCAGCTTGTGCGACGGGCAGGGATAATGGACTACCGCAGTGGTCACGGTTATTACCTATGACAATGCCGTATACAAATTGTCCAGTTAATAAGTGCTCTAAAACAAATAAAAAGTTATTTGTAATAAGATAATATCAAAATAGAGTATCTTATTTGCGATTAATAAGCTAGCTTTGTAAAAAATAGATATGAAGCTGTTCATCCAGGACACCGTTTCGCCTATGGTAGCTGAAAGTCTCTTTTGTTAAAATCTTCCACAAATAATAAGTTTTGGCGCCAAATGTCAGAAGCCGGCAGGAAAATACCTCATTCATCCCTGTACGGTTAGCAAGTGTTGAGAAAAAGGGATGTTGACTTGAGAAGTAATACACATGATCCCCGAAGGCGTTTCATGTTACTTTCACACGTTGTCGGTAGTGCACATTGTACCGGGCGTATACGTTCAATGAGGGATGGATCTACTGATAGTACAACCGTATTTAACATTGTGGAGAGCGACACGGGTAGGACCAAAGAGCGTATATACCGGCATTTGCCTGCTAGGATAGCACAATCCGAGAGGTTGTAGCGACCGGGACAATAACGAGCTAGACGGTGTTTTGGGCGTATCCTGCACAGTTCATTTTCCCTTGAAGCAACAGCAGACGCACACGTTAATTAGACAGCCTGAGCTGAGCAGCACCAGTCGAGATACGCCCTCGGTGGCGGCGGCGCGCGCTGTCTGGCGGCGACAGGTAGGACGCGTCGTCTGCAACGTCTGGGCGTCAGCAAGCAGCCACGGCTCAATTAGCGGCGTCGGTAATGGAGGCTGGGCGGCTTTTGTGAGCGGCGCCTGGGACAATGGTCCGGCGGCTGCCGCGCTCGCAGATAACGCCTGTGGGAAATTACAGGGGCAGCCGCCTGGCCCCGGGCCCGCGCCCCCACACCTGCCGATGCTGCGTCTCCGCGGCACCGCACAAACCACACTGCGGATACCCCGCGTTGCGCAGAGCTAATTAGGTTCCGAATGAATCTACCTGTATCCGCAACTCGCCAGCTTTGCCCACTGTGCGTCGCATTCGAGAACTTAACTGCAAGACACTTCGTTTTTATGTCCGAAATAACATACAGGGTGTTCAAAAATGTCTACCCTGATTTCAAGATTAAACATTAATTATATTTATGATGGTAACGTCTGTTTTTTGTTACAGGCCTACTAGGAAACCCGTGAACTTTCTGTACAGTTGTGTCTCATTCAACACTTTCGCCACAAGGAAAAAGCTCAATCTGTTGTGTGGCCAGCAGAAACCAAATCGCCCATTACTCTGCAGCCTAAGTTTATGTCTCATTATGGAGAGAAAGTAACTGACGTCAAGTTAATCAGAACATGGATGGGAACTTTTTTAGGAACAGGATCGACTCAGAAACGGGCAAGCAGTGGTAGGCTACTCTGAGATGAAGAAGACGGTACAGTAAAGGAATTCGTGGGGGACTGTATCAAACCAGTCCTATCTGATAAGGATCCTATACTGCGCCGAAGTGGACGGACAAGTATAGTACATGCAGTCTCTTTAATAGATTTGCTGCCTCTTCTAAGTGTTCTGCGAATAAAACTTAGTCTGTAGTTAGCCATCCCCACAACATTTTCTATGTGATAGTTCCAGTTAAAGTTGTCTGTGATTGGAATCCCTAGGTATTTAGCTGACTCAACAATAACACTGTAATTTTAGTTATCCGAGCATCTTTTAATGTTGGTTTGCTAGGAGATGATGTAGATTCCATGTAAATTACAATTTCATGCACTGACAACGACTGACACTCAAATGTTTTGGCTGAATGAAGGGACTGGTTGACTCGACACATCCTAAGGTATCAAGATATCGTCTACCTGGTAATGGAGGGAAGTGTGCAAATGAAAATTGTGTAGTGGGCCAAGATTTGAACACAGTAGTCAGGTTCATATGGATGTATGCTTCAGCAGTTATGCAGACATGAAGAGGCTCGCACATAGTAGACCCACGCGGAGAGCTGTATCAAGGCAGTCTACTGACTGAAGATCACAACAAAATACAACAATATTTGTTCTTTCTACTTTTTACATTTCCCATTACACTGAGAGAATACTCACATTCACATACTTGAAATACAAATAAGGATCACTAGAATGTTGCAATTAACCTACAATGGGTGCTAGGAAAGGCCGCTGAGTCAGGAAACTGACTACTCAAGAAAGGTATGGTAGCCCCTAGTATAATGCACAACTAGTTTAAAAACTACTACCGCGTGTGATGCCCAGAACGTTCCAATGTTCTTCACAGCAATTCCGTGTCCTATGCAGTTAGCTGACACGTCATCGACTGTACACTTACGTCATGCTGACACCAGACACCTGTTGCATCATCGAGCATTACGAAGCTACGAACATGTGAGACACAGCTCACTCCGTCTGCACACGAGACCAAATGGCAGTACGTACTGGCGCCCAGGCTGTTGCGTTACTTGTGTTCCGGAAGACGTTCAGTGCAATTCTTCACTCTCATCTAATGGAAAAAAATACGGCGTATGGAATATTAGACCATGTTTGTGATTGGATTGAAGAGTTATTTGCAAATAGAACCCAGTAAACCATTCTTAACGGAGAGAAATATTCATGTTTAAAAATAGCTTCGGGAGTACACCAACAAAGTGTTCTAGGACCATTACTGTTCACAGCGTATATAAATCAGCTACTAGATAACCTCGAAAGCTTCATGCGGGTGTTTGAGGATGATGCTGTTGTATGCGGAGAAATCGGAACGTTAAAAAACTGTAGCGAAAGGCAGGAAAGCCTGCAGAGGATTGAAGCTAGGTGCCGGGATTGGCAGTTGACGGCCAACATGAACAAATGTAACGGATAACGCATAAATGTGAGGAAAGACCCACTACTGAATGGTTACACGATTGACGACCAATCACTGGAAGCTCTCGAGTCCCACAAATATGTGACAGTATGAGAGTTAGAGCAAAACAACCACATAAAAAGAATCGCAGGAAACGTAGATGCCAGACAAAGATTCATTGGAAGGGTCCGCACGCAGTGTGCTCCACTCGCGGATGCGGTAGTTTACAAAACCCTTGTTCGATCGTCTGCAACGTCTGGGCGTCAGCAAGCAGCCACGGCTCAATTAGCGGCGTCGGTAATGGAGGCTGGGCGGCTTTTGTGAGCGGCGCCTGGGACAATGGTCCGGCGGCTGCCGCGCTCGCAGATAACGCCTGTGGGAAATTACAGGGGCAGCCGCCTGGCCCCGGGCCCGCGCCCCCACACCTGCCGATGCTGCGTCTCCGCGGCACCGCACAAACCACACTGCGGATACCCCGCGTTGCGCAGAGCTAATTAGGTTCCGAATGAATCTACCTGTATCCGCAACTCGCCAGCTTTGCCCACTGTGCGTCGCATTCGAGAACTTAACTGCAAGACACTTCGTTTTTATGTCCGAAATAACATACAGGGTGTTCAAAAATGTCTACCCTGATTTCAAGATTAAACATTAATTATATTTATGATGGTAACGTCTGTTTTTTGTTACAGGCCTACTAGGAAACCCGTGAACTTTCTGTACAGTTGTGTCTCATTCAACACTTTCGCCACAAGGAAAAAGCTCAATCTGTTGTGTGGCCAGCAGAAACCAAATCGCCCATTACTCTGCAGCCTAAGTTTATGTCTCATTATGGAGAGAAAGTAACTGACGTCAAGTTAATCAGAACATGGATGGGAACTTTTTTAGGAACAGGATCGACTCAGAAACGGGCAAGCAGTGGTAGGCTACTCTGAGATGAAGAAGACGGTACAGTAAAGGAATTCGTGGGGGACTGTATCAAACCAGTCCTATCTGATAAGGATCCTATACTGCGCCGAAGTGGACGGACAAGTATAGTACATGCAGTCTCTTTAATAGATTTGCTGCCTCTTCTAAGTGTTCTGCGAATAAAACTTAGTCTGTAGTTAGCCATCCCCACAACATTTTCTATGTGATAGTTCCAGTTAAAGTTGTCTGTGATTGGAATCCCTAGGTATTTAGCTGACTCAACAATAACACTGTAATTTTAGTTATCCGAGCATCTTTTAATGTTGGTTTGCTAGGAGATGATGTAGATTCCATGTAAATTACAATTTCATGCACTGACAACGACTGACACTCAAATGTTTTGGCTGAATGAAGGGACTGGTTGACTCGACACATCCTAAGGTATCAAGATATCGTCTACCTGGTAATGGAGGGAAGTGTGCAAATGAAAATTGTGTAGTGGGCCAAGATTTGAACACAGTAGTCAGGTTCATATGGATGTATGCTTCAGCAGTTATGCAGACATGAAGAGGCTCGCACATAGTAGACCCACGCGGAGAGCTGTATCAAGGCAGTCTACTGACTGAAGATCACAACAAAATACAACAATATTTGTTCTTTCTACTTTTTACATTTCCCATTACACTGAGAGAATACTCACATTCACATACTTGAAATACAAATAAGGATCACTAGAATGTTGCAATTAACCTACAATGGGTGCTAGGAAAGGCCGCTGAGTCAGGAAACTGACTACTCAAGAAAGGTATGGTAGCCCCTAGTATAATGCACAACTAGTTTAAAAACTACTACCGCGTGTGATGCCCAGAACGTTCCAATGTTCTTCACAGCAATTCCGTGTCCTATGCAGTTAGCTGACACGTCATCGACTGTACACTTACGTCATGCTGACACCAGACACCTGTTGCATCATCGAGCATTACGAAGCTACGAACATGTGAGACACAGCTCACTCCGTCTGCACACGAGACCAAATGGCAGTACGTACTGGCGCCCAGGCTGTTGCGTTACTTGTGTTCCGGAAGACGTTCAGTGCAATTCTTCACTCTCATCTAATGGAAAAAAATACGGCGTATGGAATATTAGACCATGTTTGTGATTGGATTGAAGAGTTATTTGCAAATAGAACCCAGTAAACCATTCTTAACGGAGAGAAATATTCATGTTTAAAAATAGCTTCGGGAGTACACCAACAAAGTGTTCTAGGACCATTACTGTTCACAGCGTATATAAATCAGCTACTAGATAACCTCGAAAGCTTCATGCGGGTGTTTGAGGATGATGCTGTTGTATGCGGAGAAATCGGAACGTTAAAAAACTGTAGCGAAAGGCAGGAAAGCCTGCAGAGGATTGAAGCTAGGTGCCGGGATTGGCAGTTGACGGCCAACATGAACAAATGTAACGGATAACGCATAAATGTGAGGAAAGACCCACTACTGAATGGTTACACGATTGACGACCAATCACTGGAAGCTCTCGAGTCCCACAAATATGTGACAGTATGAGAGTTAGAGCAAAACAACCACATAAAAAGAATCGCAGGAAACGTAGATGCCAGACAAAGATTCATTGGAAGGGTCCGCACGCAGTGTGCTCCACTCGCGGATGCGGTAGTTTACAAAACCCTTGTTCGATCGATACTTCGCTTTTAGTGTGGGACCTATTTCAGAAAGGACTGACCGAGCGAGATGGCGCAGTGGTTAGCACACTGGACTCACACTCGAGAGGACGACGGTTCAATCCCGCGTACGGCCATCCTGATTTAGGTTTTCCTTGATTTCCCTAAATCGCTTCAGACAAATGCCGGGATGGTTCCTTTCAAAGGACACGGCTGACTTCCTTCCCTAATCCCATGAGACCAATAGCATCGCAGATTGGTCTCCTCCCCAAATCAATCCAACCCAGAAAGGATTGATAACGGAAATGGAAAAGATCCAAACAGAAACAGGTTCGTTTACCAAGCACTCACCTACCTCCAGTGGCGAAACTAACAAGAGAAGCATTGTTTATCATGGTGAGGTTAACAATGAAAATTCCAAGATCTACCTTCCCAGAAGAGTCAACTAATTTATTGCTTCCTCCAACGTATATTTCGTGCGAAGGCCATGCAAGTAGGATTGAAGATATTTAATCTCGTACCGTGGGCTCGCAACAATCGTTATTGCTGCATATCATTTGTGACTGGAACAGGAGAGGGGGACGGGGAGCAAGGGGGGAGGGGAGGGGAGGGATTGTGGTACACAAACCACCATCTGCCGCACACCAACAAGTAAGTGGTTCGTGGAGTGTAAATGTAAATATAGGTCTAGCTTGCCTCAGAAAAATTGGTAGCCTTTCTCCACAGACTAGATTAGAAGAAACCAGTCAGCAAGAAACAGCCCAGAAAAACAACAAACGTAACTCTTTATTTCTTGAAGTGCATGTCTTGTTACGGCTCTCGATAGCTCCACAAACAGGTATTTTGCTAATGTTTTTGTCTGATTGGCTGTTTACATAAATCCTGAGAATCTTAGGCCCAGTAGTTCACCTGTCTAGGAACTCCTTGAGGAAGAAAAAATATTTGAAGACTTGCAACTACGTGACATGGACGGATGTCAACAATAAACTCAAAATTTCTTAGAAACGGTGGTGTTACTACGACTAATAAATTTACACCTACTGCTCAGCAATGTCTCTAATAAAAAGCTATTCCAAATCAATCGTATCTTAAGCCATTGCTTATTGTATACACCAACACTGGGTACAAAATAGTGCCCACAGTTTGTATCTACCTTCTAGGAAAAAAAAAAAACAAACGTGCAACATGCAGATCGATTTGAATAAAAAATAAACAGTGGCTGTCTTTACGGTACGAAAAACGCAAGAAGGATGTAGACAGTGGCGGTGATGGATCGCTCTTTGCAGAAATTCGAGTTGTCTGAGATATCCAGAGCGAAGACGTTAACTTGGTGGCAGAGGGAGCTTAGGCCTCCGTGGGACACCACAGGATGGCTCCACAAAAACTGCATTAGGGGCGCAAAACCAACTGTCGGCTTTTAGAGTTCGATTATCTCATCCAAACGCCTAACCATCACTTCTCTCTTCTCAAGACAGAGAGCATATTGATTGCAGGAGCAGACTTGTCGTTTATCTGAGGCAGCAGAAAGACGGTTAGGCGGTCACTCGAGCAATCTTGAACCAGAGACGGAATTCTGTGGGGAATGACTTTATGAAAGTGGATAAATATAAAAGACGCCAGTAAGAGACACATAATTTGAATGGAGCTAGAAAAAGTCAATGACTTGTATGAAGTCTGCAGCATCTTTGTCTGTGCTGGCGATAGGACAATGGAATGCATATACACTCAGAAAAAAAAACTACGTCCCAAAATGGGTTGGAAGTCGGTAGATGTGATGTACGTGCACAGACCAACAAATGATTACAGTTACAGAAAAATAGGATTATTTATTCAAGAGAAAGAGTTCCACAAATTGAGCAAGTCAATAACGCGTTGGTCCACCTCTGGCCCTTATGCGAGCAGCTGCTTGGTTTGGCACTGACTGACAGAGTTGCTTGTTGTCTTCTTGACAGATATCGTGCCAAATTCTGTCCAAACAGCGAATTAGACTGTCAAAATACAAAGCTGGTTAGCGGGCCCTGCCCATAATCTCCAAACGTTCTCAATTACGGCGAGATCCGGCGACCCTGCTAGGCGACATTGTGCTTGGCAAGGACGACACGAGCAGCAGAAACTCCGTCGTGTGCGGGCGAGCATTATCTTGCTCATATGTAAGCCCAGGAAGGCCTAGAATGTCGACGTACCGCTGTGCTAGTAGGGTGACGCGGACGAGAACCAGAGAGTCCCGCCATGAAATGGACGGCACCGCAGACCACCACTCCCGGCTGTCGGGCCGTATGGTGAGCGCCAGTCAGGTTGGTTATCTCGCCCCTGTCCTCTGACACGTCTTCGCTGGTCATCGGGGCTCAGTTCGAAGCGAGACACATGACTGAAGACAACTCTGTTCCTGTCAATGAGATTACAGGCCGAGGGGACACGGAAAGAGTATCCACACTCATTAGTATCGAGTAATTTCACCTCGACAGGGATACTATTTTTACTCGATACTTTCCAATTGACATTTTCACTCATACTTTGCTTTATAGCAAGTATCATATCGAGTAATCCTCGTAATGATTTATTACACTTTTACCATTTACCGAAAATGTTGGACGCATGACTAACTGCTTAATATTTTGAAGTCACAAGAACATATCAACAACGAGCTATCATACTGTGCAGTATGTGAATATAACCAAATTATACCAACGGTCAAGTGCTCAAAACCGCAGATAAATGGTTAAAGTAAACCTAATGACAGTAAGCACAGCAATGTAATTGAGGCAGTAAAACATGAGCTAAACAAGCAAAAAGAGCGCAGATTTGGGCAAACTGAAGGTAATGCATGACCCAAGATTCATAAAAATACTTCCTCAGGATCTCAGAGGTGGTGCTAGCGTTTAAATTTTTGCATAAAAATCATCATCTTTGGCTGCCGGAGACTTTCGGCATAAGAAGTTACCATCAATCTTCCAACGCCCTTGTCAAATAGGGCGGATGAACGGACAGAGGTTCAGGACACTCTCTCGCCCCTGTGGTGGGAAACTGCCCCTAAAAGGCGGAAGAATCAGCAATGATAAGCGGCGTGAGGATGCAGAAGGAAGGAAACGAATGCGTTAAAGGCACACAATGTGTATCTACAGGACATGTGGGCTGTAATTGAAAAAGCATCATGGTGATCTCACTACCGGCAAAAGATTCCGGAATAGCCCCCATTCGGATCTCCGGGAAGGGACTGCTAAGGGGGAAGTGAACATAAGAAAAAGATTGAATAAACAATGAAAGGATAACGTTCTACGTGTCGGCGTGTGTTATATCAGAAGTTTGAACGCGGTTGGAAGGCTAGAAAATCTGAAAAGGGAAATGCAAAGGCTCAGAAATGGAAAGAAGACAAGGATTTCTGCTCAGGTGAGTATAGAGTAACATCAACAGCAGCAGAAAATGGTATAATGGGAGTAGCATTCGTTATGAATAGGAAGGTAGGGCAGAGAGCGCGTTGCGGTGAAAAGTTCAGTAATAGGGTTGTTCTCATCAGAATCGACAGCAAACGACAACGATAGTTCAAGTACACATGCCGACGTCGCAACCTGAAGAGGAAGAAATAGAAAAAGTGTATGAGGATACTGAATGGGTAATTCACCAAGTAAAGGGAGATGAAAATCCGATAGTCATGGGGAAGACTAATAGAGTTCTGCAATAAATTTCAGCTAGTAATAGTGAATATTCTGTTCAAGAATCAAAAGAGGAGAAGGTATACTTGGATAAGGCCGCGAGGCACAGGAAGATTTCGGTTAGATTACACCACGGTCAGACAGAAATTCCAAAATCAGACACTGGATTATACCCAGTATCAAATATAAATTCTCACCACAATTTAGTAGTAATGAAGAGCAGGCTGAAGTTTAAGAGACTAATCAGGACGACGGTTCAATCCCGTCTCCAGCCACCCTGATTTAGGTTTTCCGTGATTTCCCTAAATCGTTTCAGCCAAATGCCAGGATGGTTCCTTTGAAAGGGCACGGCCGATTTCCTTCTCAATCCTTCCCTAAACGAAGCTTGCGCTCCGTCTCTAATGACCTCGTTGTCGACGGGACGTTAAACACTAACCCACCACCACCACCACCACCACTAATCAGGAAGAACCAATCCGCAAAGAAACTGGTTATGGAAATACTAAGGAATGAAGAGATACACTAGAAGTTCTCTAATGCTATACATACAGCGATAAGACATAGCTCAGTATCGAGTTCAGCTGAAGTGGAAAGGACATCCCTAAAAATGTCAGTCACAGAAGTTGGAAAGAAGAACATAGGCACAAAAAAGGTAACCGCGACGAAACCGTGGGTGGCAGAAGAACTACTTCGGTTGATCGATGAAGTAGGAAGTACAAGAATGTTCAAGGATATTCAGGAGCCGGCCAATGTGGCCGATCGGTTCTAGGCGCTACAGTCTGGAACCGCGCGACCGCTACGGTCGCAGGTTCGAATCCTGCCTCGGGCATGGATGTGTGTGATGTCCTTAGGTTAGTTAGGTTTAAGTAGTTCTAAGTTCTAGGAGACTGATGACCTCAGAAGCTCAGTCCCGTAGTGCTCAGAGCCATTTGATATTCAGGAGTACAGACATATACGTCGCTTAGGAATGCAATAAAAAGGAAGTGCAGAGAAGCCAAGACGAAATGGTTGCATGAAAAATATGATGATATCGAAAAAGAAATGGTTGTCGTAAGGACTTACTCAGCATATAGAAAAATCAAAACAATCTTTGGTGAAATTAAAAGCAAGGGTGGCAACATTAAGAGTGGAATGGGAACCCCACAGTTAAATGCAGAGGAGAGAGCGGATAGGCGGGAAGAGTACATCGAAGGCCTCTGTGAGGAGGAAGACTTGTCTGATGTGAAGGAAGAAGAAACAGGAGTCGATAGGGGAGACATAGGGGACCCAGTATTAGAATCAGAATTTAAAAGAGCTTTGGAAGACTTAAAATCAATTAACGCAGAACGGATAAATAATATTCCATCAGAATTTATAAAATCTTTGAGGGAAATGGCAACAAAACGACTATTCACGTTGGTGTGTGGGAAGTATGAGTCTGGCCTTATACCATCTGAATTTCGGAAAAATGTCATCCACACAATTCCAAAGACAGCAAGAGATGACAAGTGCGATAATTACCGCACAGTCAGCTTAACAGCTCATTCTTCCAAGTTGCTGACAGGAGTAATGACAGAAACATGGAAAAGAAAATTGAGGATGTGTTAGATGACGAACAGTTTGGCTTTGGGAAAGGTAAAGGTATGAGAGAGGCAGTCCTGACGTTGCGGTTGATAATGGAAGCAATACTAAAGAAAAATCAAGACATGTCCATAGGATTTGTCGACGTGTAAAACGCGTTCGACAATGTAAAATGGTGCAAAATGTTCGAAATGCTAAAGAAAATAGGAGTTAGCTACAGGGAGAGACGGATAATGTACAAGTACAAGAGCCAAGAGGGGTTAATGAGAGTGGACGATAATAAACAAAGTGCTAGGAATAAAAAAAGTGCAAGACAGGGATGTAGTCTTTCGCTCCTACTGCCGAATCTATACACTTAAGAAGCAGCGATGGAAATAAACGAAAGATTCAAGAATGGGAATAAAATTCAAGGTGCATGGATATCAATGTTAATATTCACTGATGACATTGCTATCCTGAGTGAAAGTGAAGAAGAATTACAGGATTTGCTGAACAGAATGACCAGTCTACTGAGTAGAGAACATGGTCTGAGAGTAAATCGAAGAAAGACACAAGCAGGGAAGTAGCACAAATGAGAATAACGAGGAACTTAACATCAGGTTTGATGGTCATGAAGCAGATGAACTTAAGGAATTCTGCTACTCAGACAGCAAAATAACGCATGACGGACAAGCAAGGACGACATCAAAAGCAGACTAGCACTGGCAAAAAGACACTCCCCGCCATGACGAGTCTGCTAGTACCAAACACATGCCTTAATTTGAGGAAGAAATTTCTGAGAATGTACATTTGGGGCACGCACTGTATGGTAGTGAAACATGGGCTGTGGGGAAACAGGAATAGAAGAGAATCGACGCATTGAGGTATGGTGTTCCAGACGAATGTTAAAAATTGAGTGGACGGTAAGGTAAGGAATGAGGAGGTTCTGCACAGAATCGGAGAGGAAAGGAATATACGGAAAACACTGTTAATAAGCTGGAACAGGATGGTAGGACATCTGTTAAGACACCAGGAAATGGCTTCAATGTTACATGAGGGAGCTGTAGAGTTTAAGAACTGTAGAGGAAGAGAGAGAATGTAATTCATCCAGCAAATAATTTAGGACGTAGGTTGCAAGTTCCACTCCCAGATGCAAGGATTGCCACAGAATAGAAATTTGTGGTGGGTCGCATCAAACCAGTCAGAAAGATGACGCTAGTTATCTCGAGACCACTGCACGTCGAAAATCACTGTCTGTAACCATTTACAAGATTGATGACTTAAAAAAAAGTGTAAGCTAGTCAACGAGTGCCTGACGGCTCCAGTGACATCACTGTTCTCCGAAGACTTCATTTTGAAAGATAGGCAGACGTTGCCAACGTAGCCACATAACAGAGTATCAGCGAAACGACTATATCGAGGATTATTTGCCGGCCGCGGTGGCCGAGCGGTTCTAGGCGCTCAGTCCGGAACCGCGCGACTGCTACGGTCGCAGGTTCGAATCCTGCCTCGGGCATGGATGTGTGTGATGTCCTTAGGTTAGTTAGGTTTAAGTAGTTCTAAGTTCTAGGGGACTGATGACCACAGCTGTTAAGTCCCATAGTGCTCAGAGCCATTTTTGAGGATTATTTAGCTGTTTTTCTAATAATATCTTCTGTAATTTCGTATTTAAAGTTCCAAATTTTTTAAAAATTACAGTCGGTAATTAAAATAAAACATTGCTAACGCATGTATTATGGTTTGAAAAGTGTGAAAATGAACTCCCTCTGTTACAGATAGTTGTTCAAAACACAGATGGAGAAATTGGCGCCAATAAAGAGTAATTTCTCTAATCGTTTTAGCAAATATAAGTAACGACACCTTAAGATGCTATATTTTTTTGCAGCATTACTCAAGAGTAAAGTATGGATACTTTTTATTCGATATCGTGTCTCTAGTTGTTGCACAGAACTTAAATCTTTCGTTAAAGATTTTAAAACGAAATAACGCCTCAATAGTGTGTTTACATTTTGCGGCGTGCACTGCAGCTGTAGCGGTTATAAAGCTAAGTACTGACAAATTTATTTGTGCACTGTTATCCAGTTGTTAAATTCAATAGTTTTCAGCGGTGTTTCGTGCCTTCTGTGGCGAAATAACGATTTAATAAATTTTTGGAAACGTTGGCTCGCTGTGTTTTTTTAGAGCTTTCTGTGCATTGATGTCGTTTAGTAAATTTCGTGCTTTAGTTTTCAGCTGACGTTTCTTATTGTTTCTAGTGAAATATTTCAGTAAAATTTTTCATTCAGTGTTTTAACTTCGTTGAGTGTTCCAGTGGCCGTTTTTATGACGTTTTGTTGCTATTGGTATTAGCTGTGGTGTAGTAGTTGCTTTCTTAGTAGGCAGAGAATTTCGAGACCATTATTGTTAGTTCTATAAATAGTTCTACTGGTGTAACTTTACTTAGGTAACGTAGACGTATAGTTTTTCTCAGTAACTGTAAAATTTTACTATGAGTGAGAAGTGTGGGCTCGGTCGTAGGTTTATGAGTAGTGAGTTACGGTGTAGGATTTGTTCAAAGTATTTTCATTGGGGGGAATGCACTGAGGAAGCCAGTGGTCATTTTAGTGAGATCCTCACCTGGGAATGCAGAATTTGTACTATAAATAAGTTGATAGAGGAGCAGGAGCGTAAGATCTGTGCCCTTCAGGTGCTGTTACAACACGCCACGGAGGAACTAGATAGGTTGAGGGTGGTGAAGGGCGGTGGGGAATGGGAACTGGCAGTTGGCAAGAAGGCAGCTAGGAAGAGGGGGTATTCAGACAGTTTTACTTTGTGTATATGCAATGGATTTGACCAACTGTATGAGATGAGTGGAGAGGAGCCTCGTGTAGATGTAGGGAACATGCAGCAGTCCTCAGCAATTACGAGGCCTATGTTAGTTGCTGATGATGGTCGAAGTAGAGAGGATATAAAATGTAGACTGGCAATGGCAAGGAAAGCGTTTCTGAAGAAGAGAAATTTGTTAACATCGAGTATAGATTTAAGTGTCAGGAAGTCCTTTCTGAAAGTATTTGTATGGAGTGTAGCCATGTATGGAAGTGAAACATGGACGATAAATAGTTTGGACAAGAAGAGAATAGAAGCTTTCGAAATGTGGTGCTACAGAAGAATGCTGAAGATTAGATGGGTAGATCACATAACTAATGAGGAAGTATTGAATAGGATTGGGGAGAAGAGAAGTTTGTGGCACAATTTGACCAGAAGAAGGGATCGGTTGGTAGGACATGTTCTGAGGCATCAAGGGATCACCAATTTAGTATTGGAGTGCAGCGTGGAGGGTAAAAATCGTAGAGGGAGACCAAGAGATGAATACGCTAAGCAGGTTCAGAAGGATGTAGGTTGCAGTAGGTACTGGGAGATGAAAAAGCTTGCACAGGATAGAGTAGCATGGAGAGCTGCATCAAACCAGTCTCAGGACTGAAGACCACAACAACAACAACAACATGTTAGTTGCAAAGTCTAGCAGAAAGAAGAAGGTTCTGCTGCCAGGTAGTTCTCACGGAAGAGGTGTGGGCCAGCAGTTGCAGAAAGTGTTGGGGAGTAAGTACAGGGTCACCAGCATTGTGAAGCCTAGTGCAGGGCTGGCTCAAGTGACTAAGAGCATAGGGGAGTTTTGTAAGAAGTTTACGAAGGAGGATCAGATAGTGACATTGGGTGGCGCACGGAATAGTATTGATAGAGACGGGGAATATGACGTAGGTGGGAACCTGGCAAAGATAGCTACTCAAAATGAGTAGGTTGAGGGTGGTGAAGGGCGGTGGGGAATGGGAACTGGCAGTTGGCAAGAAGGCAGCTAGGAAGACGAGGTATTCAGACAGTTTTACTTTGTGTATATGCAATGGATTTGACCAACTGTATGAGTTGAGTGGAGAGGAGCCTCGTGTAGATGTAGGGAACATGCAGCAGTCCTCAGCAATTACGAGGCCTATGTTAGTTGCAAAGTCTAGCAGAAAGAAGAAGGTTCTGCTGCTAGGTAGTTCTCACCGTAGATGTGTGGGCCAGCAGTTGCAGAAAGTGTTGGGGAGTAAGTACAGGGTCACCAGCATTGTGAAGCCTAGTGCAGGGCTGGCTCAAGTGACTAAGAGCATAGGGGAGTTATGTAAGAAGTTTACGAAGGAGGATCAGCTAGTGATATTGGGTGGCGCACGGAATGGTATTGATAGAGACGGGGAATATGACGTAGGTGGGAACCTGGCAAAGATAGCTACTCAAAATGGTGGCACTAACGTGCATTTCGTGCAACTGTTTCAGCGTCAAGATCGGTGTCACCTTAATGCGGCTGTTAGGCACGTTAACATGGGGCTGGGGAGGGCGCTGATGGCAGAGGACATGACTCACATCTCAGTGGTGCCAGTTGGGTCTGTCAGTGGATCGGGTTTCCCTAGGCATGGCCTGCACCTCAGTAGGTATGGGAAGGGGAGGCTGGCTAAGCTTATAGGTGACAGTGTAGTGGGTGGTGGTGGTGGTGGTGGTGGTGGTGGTGGGGTCACTCATGGAGAAATTCCTGTAGTAGTTGGTGTTAGAGCTGCACCTTTTTTAGACTGAAGTCAGCTGATAGGTATACCTGCTTAAACGAAGTCCCTCTAACTAAGGGCTCGCCTACTGAGGATGTAATATTTCCAAGTAGAAAAGGAATTAGCATATTTCATCAAAATATAAGAGGTATTAGAGGTAAAGTTAGTGAACTGCTTATAGATGTTGACTCTGAAAATAGTGGTATATCAGAGCACCACTTAAATAATTTGACAATTGGGAGGCTTCCTATACCAGGTTACAGATTAGCTGGCTGTTTCTCAAGGAGTTCCTTGCGGGGTGGGGGAGTGGCTACGTACATAAAAAACAGTATTCCATTTGAGTCTATAGATGTATCACGACACTGCACTGAACAGATATTTGAATGTTGTGCAGGGGTTGTTGAATTTAGCGAAACTAAACTTATAACTGTTGTTGTTTATAGGTCCCCTAACTCCGACTTCAGAGCATTTCTGCTCAAGCTAGAGAGGGTTCTTGACTCACTTTGTAGGAAGTACAAGAAATTAGTTATATGTGGTGACTTCAATATTAATTTTGTATATGATGGTGCAAGAAAAAAGATGTTGGTAGATCTCCTAAAGTCATATGATCTGACGCAGATGGTGTTTTTTCCAACTAGGGTACAGTAGCACAGCTATAGAATATTTTTATTCATTTTTCATTTCTAGTTGGGTATTATGTAAGTAAAAGGGTGAATGGCCTTTCAGACCATGATGCACGAATTTTAACACTAAAAGGCTTTTGTACTCAAACCAACGTCATATTTAATTACAAACTATGTAGGAAAGTTAATCCAAGACCAACAGAGTTTTTTAAACCTTGTCAAGGAACAAGACTGGCACGATGTTTATAGTGCCGCTAACACAGATGATAAATACAATGCTTTCCTTCACACATTTCTCATGCTGTTTGAGAGTTGCGTTCCATTTGAACGTTCTAAACAGGGTACTAGCAGTAATAGACAGCCCGGGTGGCTGACTAGTGGGATAAGAATATCTTCCAGAACAAAGTGGGAATATATCAAAACGTTAGAAGTAGTCACAATCAAGCTACAGTAGCCCATTACGAAGAGTATCGTAAGGTGCTTAAAAATGTTGTTAGGAAAGCAAAGAGTATGTGGTATGCAAGTATAATAGCTAATTCACAGGATAAAATTAAAATCATATGGTCAGTTGTGAAGGAAGTGTCTCGTCAGCAGCACAACGTCGACGATAAAAAGTCAGTTCGTAGTAAAAATATTTCTGTTACTGATAAATCTGATATATGTACAGTATTTAACAATCATTTTCTGAGGATTGCTGGTGAATTAAATAAAAATTTAGTTTCTACAGGAAATGATATAACTTCATTGGCAAATGCCTTTCCGAGATTGATGTCTGAAATTCTCCTCCGTGATACAGACAAGAGCGAGATTGAGCCAGTAATTAAATCACTGAAGACTAAGGACTCTCCTGGTTATGATGGAGTGTCTAGCAGAATATTGCAATACTGTGCTCTACATGTTAGCCGAGTATTGAGACATATTTGTAATTTTTCCTTCAGGAATGGTCACTTTCCTGAGCGATTAAAGCCGCTTTATGAAAAGGGGGCGAACCACTTATCGACCGCTGTTCACGAGTCTGGGTGTTTTGACATTGGCCTCTCAATATATATCTATATATGCCTTACTGTCATTTCTTGTTAACAATATTAGCTTATTCTCAAGAATAAGCAGCTTTCATTCGGTTAATACTCGGCAGAAATCAAACCTGCATTTGGATCGGACTTCCTCAACCCTTGTGCAAAAAGGTGTGCAGTATAATGCTGCATCCATTTTCAAGCTACCACTCGAATTCAAAAATCTCAGCAGTAATCCACGCGCTTTCAAATGGAACCTGAAGAGTTTCCTCATGGGTCACTCCTTCTATTCTGTCGAGGAGTTTCTTGAAAAATTAAGCTGATTCTTATTGTATTGTTGACTGCGTTTACTTAAACTTATGGAGTGAATTTTTTCGGGTTCACAAACATTTATTTTTGTCTGTTATTACTTTTATGTTGTAATTTCATGTACTGACACGTTTCATGACCTCGGAGATTTGCTCCTCAATTTGGTCCTACGCATCCTGACGTGTAAATAAATAAATAAATAAATAACAGATTTACAGTAAACAAAAGACGGATTAGGACACGTACACAAAGAGAATGAGCATTTTTAAATATTTATTTAACGGCAGACGGTATTGAACTATTTCAGAATATTATACGATACTGTGTGTTAAATTTTTTCTGTAATAAGATAGTGAGAATGCCCGCCCGCATAGCCGCGAGCGCTGGTACTTCACTTCCGGAATAACGGGGAGGCGCGCCGGCACCGGATGGAATTCGGCAAACGGATTAACAACGAGGGCTGGTGTGCCGGCCTGCCTGGGTGTGGTTTCTAGGCGGTTTTCCACATCAGACTAGGCGAATGCCGGGCTAGTTCCTTTGTCCCGCCTCAGGGAAAAGATTCGCAAACATTTCGGAAACTTTCTCACATCTACACACAGAATAACACTAGATACAAAGAGATGCGGCGCACAAATTGTGTCCCGGGAAGAAACGATGGCGATAAGGACTTCCGATCAGTCTCTACCACTAACACTGCCAAATCCGAAATAACGTGACGAGCCCGTGAACACACGGAGTAAGACTAAGGAAAAAGGTATAGCATAGCGAGGATAAAGTATAGCTAAAGCATGGTGAGATTTTTTAACAAATGGACTGAAACAGACTTCACCTTATGTCTCCATTAAAATCATTATGAATGTATGGTACTGCGAATAACGATGCGTTTATGAGAAGATAGTTACAGTCCATATAGTGAAGGATAGAAGGAATTGTTAGCAGCTGTATTCTTTAATGCTCTCTGTCACTACAAGTAATCTTAGTTACTTTCCAATATTGTACTTAGCAGACGAATGGAAGGAAAAAAAAATTAGTGTTTAACATAGTTTCGCCAATGAGGCGATTAGAGAGAGAGAGAGAGAGAGAGAGAGAGAGAAGAAAGTCGGATTGAGGGATGATGGGGATGAACTCGGCCGCCTTACACAGAGGTGACAAAAGTCAAGCGATACTTCCTACCCGGCCGTTGTGGCCGAGCGGTTCTAGGCGCTTCAGTCTGGAACCGCGTGACCGCTACGGTCGTAGGTTCGAATCCTGCTTCGGGCATGGATGTGTGTGATGTCCTTAGGTTAATTAGGTTTAACTAGTTCTAAGTTCTAGGGGACTGATGACCTCAGATGTTAAGTCCCATAGTCCTAAGAGCCATTTGAACCATTTTTGATACTTCCTAACATCATGTCGAACTTCCTTTTGCCCGGCGTAATGCAACAGTTCGATGTGAAATGAACACAAGTCGTTGGAAGCCCCCTCCAGAAATATTGAGCCATGTTGCCACTAGAGGTGTCCATAATTGCAAAAGTGTTGCCGGTGCAGGATTTTGTGCACGAACTGACCTTTCGATTATATCCCATACATGTTGCACGGGATTCATGTTGAGCCATCTGGGCGGCCAAAACATTCGCTCGAATTGTCCAGAATGTTCTTCAAACCAATCGCGAAAACTGTGGTCCGGTGATATGTTGCATTGTCATCCACAAAAATTCCATAATTTTTTGGGAACATGAAGTTCATGAATGACTGCACATGGTCTCCAAGTAGCCGAACATAACCATTTCCAGTGAATGATCGGTTTAGTTGGACCAGAGAATGTAAACACGGCCCACACCATTATGGGGTCACCACCAGCTTGCACAGTGCCTCGTTGACAACTTGGGTCCGTGGTCTCGTCGGGTCTGCGCCACACTCGAACTCTACCATCAGCTTTTATCAACTGAAATCAGGACTCATCTGACCAGGCCACGGTTTTTCAGTCGCCTAGGGTCGAACCTATATGGTCACGAGCTCAGGGTAGGCGCTGCAGGCGCTGTCAGCAAGGGCACTTGCGTTGGTCGTCTGCTGCCATAGCCCGTTAACGCCGGATTTCACCGCACTGTCCCAACGGATACGTTCGTTGTACGTCCCACATTGATTTCTGCGGTTATTTCATGCACTGTTGCTTGTCTGTTAACAGTGAAGACTCTACGGAAACGCTAATGCTCTCGATCATTAAGTGGAAGTCGTCGGTCACTGCTTTGTCTGTGGTGAGAGATAATGCCTGAAGTTTATTGTTCTCGGCACACTCTCGACACTGTGGATCTCGGAATATTGAATTCCCTATCGATTTACGAAATGAAATTTTCCGTGCGTCTAGCTCCAACTACCATTCCGCATTCAAAGTCTGTTAATTCCCGTCAAGCGGCCATCACACGTCGGAAAACTTTTCACACGAATCACCTGAGAACAAATGACAGCTCCGTCAATGCGTTGCCCTCTTATACCTTGTGTACGCAGCACTACCGCCATCTGTATATGTGAATATCGCTGTCCCATGACTTTCGTCAATTCAGTGTGAGTGATTTAGGAAAATACGAAAAAATTAAATATGAGTACGTGTCGGGGTTTTCAACAGCCATATCGTTGAATTCGAGTCCAGTTTCTTACCACTGCGCCAACTCGCTAGAACTTGAGTAGATCAAGTTTTCCCATGAATATTATACGATGTCAGAACATCTCCACCACGACACAACTACCACAGAAAGAAAAAATGAGTTTCTGTTCGTTACGAGTAAGAAAGGAAACAAGGATTAACAGTACAATGTTGAGATTATCTCGTCCAGCTCTTGTATCGACAAAGAGCAAAGACATCAGAGGCGGCGAATGTGCTACAAAATAAGTCGGGTGGGAACACTTTGATAGGAGGCAGTCTGCGACAGCGGAATTAGTGTGGGGCTGCCCGCGGCGAGCAGCGCGCCGGGTAGCGGCGGCGCCAGGGGCAGGCCAGGGCCGGCACAAAGGCCCCCTGATCGGAATGCGGCCCCCGGCGCTGTTTACACACGTGGAATGTCAAGCGGACCACAACAAAGTGCGAGGCGCAACTTCTTGCTCGCGGCTCGAGCTCATTTGCTCCGGCAAGTTTCTGCGGCACGGCGCGAGCCTTTCCGGCGCGCTCGCATCGCCTCCGCCCCCTCCCCTCTCCACAGTGCCACCAACTTCCCAACTCGCCGAATTCTTCCCGCAATCTCTCCGGCCTGCCACCTTCTCCATTTCCCACCCAGTCCAAAGATCGGCTTACTGTTGCGTTAGCTCTCTCTCCCCCTCCCTCTCTCTCTCTCTTTGGACGCTGGTGAAAAGGAAATCTCCAGTGGCAGTTTCTGGTTAACTCAGAGGAATATCAATACTAGCTCATGCAGCAACATTGTGGGGTTACCGGAAAAGCTGACACTGAATGATCTGTTGGCACTGAAAGTAGTACATCGTAACACAATTCAACAAATGGAAAATGCTTCACACATCCAGAGTGCGAAAGGAGATACGAATTTTATCTTAATGGATTATCTGACGAAAAGGTGTCTACTTTTAACTGGTGGACAGACGAAAGGAAGTAACATAGGAAAAGCAGAACAATTAGAAAGTCCTTTTTTGCCATAGATCTCTTTAGATTCGTATTTCCGCTTTCTGGAGTTAAAAACTGTTTCAGTCTATACAATACTACCTCTATAGATTTCTTGTCTTGCGAAGAAAATAATTCGCTTTTCGGTCGCAATGTCGCGTGTAGCTCAGCAAGTAGCATTCAAAGATTATAAATCGTGCTATCGGCAGTTCGATTCTCACTGTCACCAATATTTTTCAGTTTTACTTGAATTGCAATTACCGAACTGGTATGTCGATTAACAAATCCTGGATCATAATCTTTTTATGTTTAATTAATAATCGAATGAAAATGCGAGAAGTCGTAACGACAGAAGTTCCGTTCTCGAAAAATCATCTACTGTGAACTGTTTTGCATGCTTTCATTCTTTAGCGTTTTATAACATCGTTGCAGAAGTATGTCTTATGGATTTTTTCGGTGCAAGACAGTTTCTCGATCCACAATTATCACGTCTCAAATATATTAACATGGAAAGCAAAAAGCTATATAGAGACCACTATCTTCAAAAATGAATATCCAAGCAAGAAACTCTGGAATCGCTCCAGAGCTTCTTCTAAAATAAAGTAAATAATTTTTTTTCCTGGTCGTTTCCCATTTTTTCCCGAAAGTTGTAATAAGTGGCTAATAACCGAATCACACAGCACTTTTACTCCATATTAAATAGATAATAGCCATTTTATTTATTTTTTGGTAAATTATAGACATGTTACCTGATGTTTTAAAACAGGTCGTACGCCTTACAGTTTTCGTTTTTCATCTTTTTACAGTTTTCTTTTCTTTTGTTTTATCTAAAACATTTACAAATAATAATAATTTTCAAAATAACATTAATTTACGGTTGAAATATAAATAAAATTTTGCAGTCATATACTAAATAACATGCTAGAACTTCTGCTATGAAATGAGCGTCAATTCATGTCTTGTGGTAGTCAACAGGCGACAGTATTTCCCTCGCGAATACCGGTAAAATGACGACCCCCTGCGAATATTACCCATCGTGAAAAGAGGACTGGTCCCCCTCCCTCTCTCTCTCTCTCTCTCTCTCTCTCTCTCTCTCTCTCTCTCTCTCTAAACGTACAGAGTCTCTAGAAAAAGTTGTTGTTGCAGTCGCGTACGAATAGGGCCGGAACGGGAAAGAAATTCGGGTTGGACGTTTTTGGATGCATTTCAGAGCACTCATATAGTAGGCTGAAATGAAGCTCCGATGAAGTAAGTGGAAACAACACGACATATTGAGTGTGGACTAGGCACAGCAGCCATTCGCACGAACTAATGAAGGAAGATCATCGATTAACGTCCCACCGACTTGGAGTCCTTGCAGACAGGGCATAAACCCCAACTGGACAAGGAAATCGGCCGCGCCTTTTCAAAGCAATTAACCGGTGCTCATCTTCAGCGTTTGAGAGAAATCACGGACAACCTAAATGTGGACGGCAGGACACGGGTCTGAACCGAAGTCCCCCCGAGTGAGTCCAGTGAGGCGACCGCGGCGCCTTATCGCCGGGCACGGGCTAAGAAAGATGTACGAAACGTCAGCGAAACTAACGTCACGTTGAATACTCAGAAGCCAGCCACATTAGAACTACTGGTCCTGTGGGCTCGACGAGCTCATTTACACAGTGACGATGAAATAAAGGAGGCTGATAAAGCTAAAGCATGCGGACAAAGATATCTGGTAGCAAGAACGTGGTAATAACCTCAGATAAGTACTTTATGTTCCTCACTGGTGTTAATTTCATATTTTCCTAACTAAAATACAAAAACACAGTTTTGCACTGCTGAGACAGTCTTCATCCTCAGACTACATACAGCAAAATAAAAGCCGGTAGAGTAATATTTAAATTTACACTATAATGTTCGCGCTCAACTTTCTGTGATCTCTCTTATTCTCTGGAGGTTACTGACGCAATGGTTTTGGTCGTGGCCAATTTCCTCATTCATCTTGCAGCGCACTCACTAACAGAGTTGCTGTGATAGACATTGAGTACCATTTTGTAATGAGTGAATTAATTAGAACATCAGTACACAATATTATGACTACATAATATTTAAGAACGCCCAAAGAATTGAAATTAACTAGAATGAACTAACATGTGAATAAATTGTCCATTCGCTTCAACGTTCTAGGATTAGTTTTCCTATCTACGTTATTTTCTGTAGATTTGAGATATAATTTTGGAACATGGACAGCTGATTTCGTCGTGTCAGATGGAGTGAGTTTTCCGTGTGTCGAGCTGTGGCGGTGGTGGTGGTGGTGGTGGTGGTGGTGGTGGTGATGGTGGTGGTGGCGGCGGCGGCGGCTGGCTTCAGCAGAACACGACCTAGAATGTCTATCAAAATTCTTCAAAATGTATCAAGCAAGTGATCCACCATTTTGGGCATTAGACCCTTCTAGTTTGCACTAGTAAGCACCCGACGTCTCTGCTTGACTCTGTCTCGAACTGGCTGGGTAGCTTACGTCTACAGTCCTGACTGGGTAGCTTGCGTCTATAGTCCCACTAATGCAAACTTTTCGTACATAAAACATCGTCGCATCAGAATTTTACTACTGTCATCTGTAAAAAAATTAGCACATTTGGCTAAATGTTTCTTTGGGCTCCATTCCATTAAAGTTTAGCACTTGAGCGGTCACAGGTATCTCGTATCTCCCTCAGCTTATCAAGGTCACTCTTCTCTGTGTCGTTTGCCCAGCTAATGCTTGGTCGCACAAGTGAATTAGCACTAAGTCGTGTCGAGAGGACCAGTAAACGAACTCTGAACCTCTCCTTATCGAAATGCAAAATTCTGTACTAGTGAAAAATTTTGGGCTAGTTCTTAATAATGTTTCGTACTTTTATTGTTCATGGTAGTAAAGCCTAGTGTGAATATTAAGGAAATTTCACTGCAAATGTCCCCTTTTATTTGTGTCAAAAGCTTCAAAACAAATAAAGAAATACAGAATACATAAAACAAATCATATGAAGTAAAACGTCCCCGTATAGGTTAATGGTGTCATACTGGATGACAACGATTGCAGTTTGAATTTCGGCATACTTTTTACGGAGTCATGATGACAACAAGAAAATATTTGTTCAAATATCTTTGAAACGCAACATTATTTGTAGCTCTTTATTCATCGGAGAAGGAGAGGGATACGGAAATAAAGCAAGACATGTGTTCGTTGCTAATGAGGAGTGTATATGCGTATGGAAAAGATGACCAAAGACAATGACAATTAGAAAGCTGAAATTTTGGGAGAGTGGTCATCGCGTTACGCAGTTTGCTGAAATCACAATCAAACATCTTCGACGAAAATAGCAGTGGCAGTGGTAGTAAATACCAATGTTTATCTTTTAAAAAGACAGCGGAGAAACGAGGTTGGGCAGAGTGGAGCCGGCAGCTTCCCTGTGGAAGGCCAGCTAATGACTGGCGCGCAGGTACTGTAGGTCGGCCGTGGCCTCCGCGCGTGCCTCCCGCTTCCCGGGCCCCACGCCCTCAGGGACCGCGCCTGTCCCGACACCAATTCCGCGAGTCGGGGTGCTTAGCCAGCTCTCGCGCTGGACACCATTATCTGGGGGCGGTGCAGAATCTCGTTCCCAAGTCGCGTCTGCGCCGATTGCTGGCCGGATAACAGCTTTCGCCTCGGACTGAGCACCGGGGAGAGTATTTTCTTCGAACCGCCAATAAACGTCGCCGGACTGGTATCAGATAGCGAGCGCGGCGTTCGCAGTTCCCCGTGAAATAGGGTTAGCCAAGTTTCAGCAGCTGGCTTCTATCGAGATCTTCCTTCCTTTCCGCTATTTCGAGAGGAAAACGCCCAAGTTACGTTCCACGACACGGCAGTATTTCCAGCCAAAACCAGCAGTAACACCACCAAATTATCGATGCACTTCGCTCGAGTATGCTATAAAGTAATAACGTACATATGATCCGCAAATACATGCGCTTTTGCCACCTAACTGTTGGTGACACCGCGCGACTGCTACGGTCGCAGGTTCGAATCCTGCCTCGGGCATTGATGTGTGTGATGTCCTTAGGTTAGTTAGGTTTAAGCAGTTCTAAGTTCTAGGGGACTGATGACCTCAGATGTTAAGTCCCATAGTGCTCAGAGCCATTTGAACCATTTTGTTGGTGACATCGTAGTACGAAATGCTGTGACTCTGCGGGGCAAAAATGGGGGTGATATCAACAGCAAAGAACAGTTGGTAAAATCAAATGTGATAATGAAAGTATCACAAAGAAATTTCCAAAACAATCAAACTGTTTCAAAATAATACTGATTTAGAGTTAAGAAAATACAACCAAACCTGAAACTTGTTTTCTTCAAATATGATTCTCTCTCCTGTCCAGCTGTGAATTCAGCAAGTATTTCTTTGAGGGATGCTAAGTAAGTCCCACACTAGTTGCTCAAACGATACCTTGATCTGGTACATGTCGCATCATGAGATTGCGCTGATGAGGATATATTATAGTGCCTTTCCTTGCTTTTACTACATCTACATCTACATCTACATCTACATGGATACTCTGCAAATCACATTTAAGGGCCTGGCACAGGGTTCATCGAACCACCTTCACAATTCTATCGAACCACATTCATAATTCTCTATTATTACAATCTCGTATAGCGCGCGGAAAGAATGAACACCTATATCTTTCCGTGCGACCTCTGATTTCCCTTATTTTATCGTGGTGATCGTTCCTCCCTATGTAGGTTGGTGTCAACAAAATATTTTTCGCATTCGGAGGAGATAGTTGGTGATTGGAATTTCGTGAGAAGATTCCGTCGGAACGAAAAACGCCATTCTTTTAATGATGTCCAGCCAAAATCCTGTATCATTTCACTGACACTCTCTCCCATATTTCACGATAATACAAAACGTGCTGCCTTCCTTTGAACTTTTTCGATGTACTCCGTCAGTCCTATCTGGTAAGGATCCCACACCGCACAACAGTATTCTAAAAGAGGACGGACAAGCGTAGTGTAGGCAGTCTCCTTAGTAGGTCTGTTACATTTTCTAAGTGTCCTGCCAATAAAACGCAGTCTTTGATTAGCCTTCCCCACAACATTTTCTATTTGTTCCTTCCAATTTAAGTTGTTCGTAATTGTAATACCTAGGTTTTTAGTTGAATTTACGGCTTTTAGATTAGACTGATTTACCGTGCAACAGAAGTTTAATGAGTTCCTTTTAGCACTCATGTGGATGACCTCACACTTTTCGTTACATAGGGTCAACTGCTACTTTTCGCACCAACCAGATCTCTTTTCTAAATTGTTTTGCAGTTTCCTTTGATCTGCTGATGACTTTATTAGTCAATAAACGACAGCGTCATCTGGAAACAACCGAAGACGGTTGCTCAGATTGTCTCCCAAATCGTTTATATATACTGGGCGAAACTGTTAAACCACTGAAAATTCAAATTAACATTTAATGTTTAGCAGACATAAAATTATATGAAAGAATAACCGTAATTTAGTATACTACTTCATATATGTGATTGTAATTTATTTACGTTGTTGGTAGTACCTAACAACAAAATTCTTCAGTATGGAAGGCAAGAAATAAAGCAGTTACTTTCATTCTAGCGTTTCTTTATATAATGCCCGATAAAATACGAGTTTTTAAAACTGGACATCACGTTTCACCGAAATACTCTCACGGAGATAACTAACAAGCGCACATTTGTGCGCCTCTTGTTTAAAATGTTATACTTTGTCTGTAACAAATACCCTCTAATTAATTTATTCTCCTGATCCACCAAAAGCACTTAGCACAACTCCACTCTTTGGACATTGTCATCCTGTTTTAGATCAGATAACACAGAACTGATGCAATCCGATGTGAACTCCTACAAAATGGGCACGAAAATCTCTCTTTGTAAAACAAAGTCGGTTATAGTAGTAAATAGTTGAATTTTGTGAACTCAATAACAAAATAGGCAACATAAAACAATGTGATTCTTCAGTTTCTCCCGGCGTATTTGTTGCTCGAACAGTCCACGGGTATACTGCCGGTTCACAGTGTCCAACGGGCACAATATTTCGGCGATCAGACACGTCGCCATCGTCAGGTGCGCTGACGAACTAATCGTCATGCACCTGACGACGGCGACATGTCTGATCTGCCCGTTGGACACTGTGAACCGGCAGTATACCCGTGGACTGTTCGAGCAACATAAAACAAGTTCGCAACAGCAAACACGATGAGGGAGGGAGGGAGGGAGGGAGGGAGGGAGGGAGGGGAGGGGAGGGGAGGGGAGGGGAGGGGAGGGGAGGGGAGGAGAGGAGAGGAGAGAGAGAGAGAGAGAGAGAGAGAGAGACTGATACACTATGTGATCAAAAGTATCTGGATACCCCCAAAAATCATATGTTTTTCATATTAAGTGCATTGTGCTGCCACCTACTGCCAGGTACTCCATATCAACGACCTCAGTAGTCATTAGACATCGTGAGAGAGCAGAATGGGGCGCTCCGCGGAACTCACGGACTTCGAACATGGTCAGGTGATTGGGTGCCATTTGTGTCATACGTCCGTATACGACATTTCCACACTCGTAAACATCCCTAGGTCCACTGTTTCCGATGTGATAGTGAAGTGGAAACGTGAAGGGACATGTACAGGACAAAAGCGTACACGCCGACCTCGTCTGTTTACTGACAGAGACCGCCGACAGTTGAAGAGGGTCGTAATGTGTAATAGTCAGACATATATCCAGACCATGACACAAGAATTCCAAACTGCATTAGAATCCAGTTGTGTGGAGTGACGAATCACGGTACACAATGCGGCGATAAGATGGGTGTGTGTGTGTGTAAGGCGAATGCCCGGTGAACGTCATCTGCCAGCGTGTGTAGTGCCAACAGTAAAATTTTGAGGAAGTGGTGTTATGGCGTGGTCGTGTTTTTCATGGAGGGGGCTTGCACGCCTTGTTGTTTTGCATGGTACTATCACAGCACAGGCCAACATTGATGTTTTAAGCACCTTCTTGTTTCCCACTGTTGAAGAGCAATTCGGGGATGGCGACTGTATCTATCAACACGATCGAGCACCTGTTCGTAATGTACGGCCTGTGGCGGAATGGTTACACGACAATAACATCGCTGTAATGGACTGGCCTGCACAGAGTCCTGACCTGAATCCTACAGAACACCTTTGGGATGTTTTGGAACGCCGACTTAGTGCCAGGCCTCACCGACCGAGATCGATACCTCTCCTCAGTGCAGCACTCCATGAAGAGTGAGCTGCCATTCCCCAAGAAACCTTCCATCACCTAATTGAACGTATTATGCCTGCGAGAGTGGAAGTTATCATCAAGGCTAAGGGTGGACCAACACCATATTGAATTCCAGCATTACCGATGGAGGGCGCCACGAACTTATAAGTCATTTTCAGCCAGGTGTCTGGATACTTTCGATCACACACTGTACGTCTAGCTTCCTGATCTCTCGGGACTCAACTCAGTGAGCGCCATATGTCACATTGATTCGCACATGTGGAGAATTTTCATCTACGAACACAACAGACTGAGAATACTTCGTTATAAAAGTAACCTCCCTACTGAGGAACGAACTTACTAAGGCATTTAAAATAATGCGATTAAGTTTAGGATGCTAGAGAATGTGAGACTTGTGAATTTACTGTATTTTGCACAATAAGTACTTTCCGTGGTGAAATGGTTACAGTGAGGGAAGCAGTACCGGTTTATAAGGGGTCTTTCTGTTGGGAGCGGTCTTGGAGATCAGTCCTTGTGTTCGAGGGAAACACTGTGTAGCCGGCCGCGGTGGCCGTGCGGTTCTGGCGCTGCAGTCCGGAACCGCAAGGCTGCTACGGTCGCAGGTTCGAATCCTGCCTCGGGCATGGGTGTGTGTGATGTCCTTAGGTTGGTTAGGTTTAAGTAGTTCTAAGTTCTAGGGGGCTTATGACCTAAGATGTTGAGTCCCATAGTGCTCAGAGCCATTTTTGAAACACTGTGTATGTAGAGTTTCTCGTTTTGTTTGTAATGTAGGTTCGCATCTTTTGTGAGTTACGCTCTGACCCCCCGTGAGCAAGTAGTATGCGATCTACAGATTTTGAAATGAACCCAAGATGCCAGCCATTTCGGACGTGCCATCGTGTCGGGGCTTTTGATTATAATTCGAAACTTTTTCGCATATTAAATTTTGCTTGGCCATGTAGAACATGGACGTTCGTTTAACGGAGACAAATGGTTTCGCCGGACAGGTTCAGACCGTTCTTTGTGCTCCATCTATAGCAGTCCCAACGTTGACAACAAAAACTATAAACTTTCGTACATTTTTTTTTTTCCTCGGTCGGACCACGTTCTTTGTTACGCTAGTTTTCATCGCCCAAAAGTATAAAGAAAAAATTTCACGTCTTTCATCAGCCGCTCCGCTCCCTTGCGGCAGAGGCTTCACAGGGCCACTGAATGTTATTAGCGAGAGCGGTGCGCAAAAAACAGTTAGCTAATTTGTACGGCTCCGTGCTCCATTGGTGGTTGACTCAACCAAAACTTCACTGTACCCACACTATCTACCCGGCTAGCTGCGGTTATGTAATTATTTGTATAATTACGCGATAAACCTAATAATGCTTTGTGCAAATTTTCGTACCGTAAGTTTTTTTGCGCTACCTAAACTTTCAAAAAACAACTCTAATTATTATACATATTTTTTTCCACTGTGATCAATTTTCTTTTGCTCTTGAAGCAAGTGAACTGAACATACAAGGTCGTGGACTAGTTTTTCTAATATAACAAGTTACAACTACGCTATAAATCGTCAAAAGCGATGTTTTTATGTTGATCGCTTACTTTCTCGCCCGGAGAAGGCAGCATTAATGTGGAACACGTTCTGATACATCTGCACGATATGCCTTCACGGGCCGGCCGCGGTGGCCCAGCGGTTCTAGGCGCTTCAGTAGGAACCGCGTGACTGCTACGGTCGTAGGTTCGAATCCTGCCTCGAGCATGGATGTGTGTGATGTCATTAGGTTAGTTAGGTTAAAGTAGTTCTAAGTTCTAGAGGACTGATAACCTCAGATGTTAAGTCCCATAGTGCTGAGAGCCATTTGAACCATTTTTTGCCTTCACGGAATGAAGCAC